>NW_013666066.1:554971-562022 GCF_000517525.1 Limulus polyphemus | reverse complement strand
TATAAACATATATACTTTTTACAGTTAGCGGTGATTACAATTTATTTAATTTCAAACTGAAAATACTAGAAGGTAATGTGACTATTTTTCTTTAGGACGATGCATGGAAAGTGTACTTTGACAACCCGTCTGAAGAAATTGTGGATGAATTTGCAATGAGATATGGAATTGAATCAATCTATCAAGCAATGACGTAAGCACAGAAGAAAAAACATTTTTTACGTTACTCATGCCAGACCAAAGACAAAAACACAGATTAGTTATTAGGTGCTATTAAATATTTTGTTTTAGAAGTCTTACACTTAACTTGAGTTTTCTTTACCAGACTTTTAGTAAGCATCACTAGGAAATTATATTCAAAGTACTTGATTTATTAAAATATCAAATACTTATTTCTTTGTTCTTTAAAGCCTAACAAGTCACTAATTTGTTCCTGTTTTCTTTTATAGTCACTTCCATTGTCTGTCAACTAAATACATGTGCCAAGGTGTTCCAGCTGTTATGAGCACCTTGCTGGCTAATATCAATGCTTACTATGCACACACTACTGCATCATCAGCTGTCTCGGCAAGCGACAGGTTTGCTGCATCAAACTTCGGGGTATGTGTTTCATATATCTTTTTAAGATTTATTTCCCTTTCTTGTACATCTTTGGTGTCCTTGTTCCATACAATATAATTTTGTTGGAGATTTTCATCTAATAAGGAGTAACTTGTAGGCTTAACAAACTTTTTTTAATAATATTAAAATCTGAGATTTATTGTAATTTTTTTTTTTTTTGAGATCGTCTACATCTTATTTTACTAATTTTAGTAATTTATATTTTGTAAATGTTTCTCACAATGTAGAAGGTCTATGTCTTAATTGTGTATGTTTTAGATCAAGGTTTTATGTATGCTACTTCTGTAATGTGCCATTTTTATGTCTAAGTTGTCATTCAAACTGGATCCATCTTTAGTTGGTGTACATCTATTTTTATGTTAAAAACTTTTGGAGATGTGTATATACAAAATTTTTCTTTTAGTAGGCGTAATCTTTATAACTTAACTTTTGGGCATGTGTTCATACTCAATTTCATCTTTAGTAGGCTTACATCTTATTAATCAACTTTTGAGCATGTGTTTGTGCTAGTTCCTTTTTTTTTAGTGAGTTACATCATATTTTATATATAACTTTTTATATATTTTTCCTCCACTAACTTTGAGGTCTCTTTCATACACTTTTCTCCATTACACCACACATTTTGTTTGGTAATTTTTACATCTTATTTTTTTATTATGTTTTATATATATATATGAAAACAAACCTTTGTGTTACTATCCAGGTATTTCTCTATAACTTTTTGCACGTACATTTGTGGCATTTAAAATATGATATCTAAAAAAAAAAGAGGTTGATAATCACCAATAGTATGAGACTTTATTGTAAAGTTGTTTTCTATTTAAAATTTAGCAAGTTATAAGAGGGTAACGTTATTAGCATTATCAAATGTGTTTCACGGTTATATTTCATATTTTCGGTTAGACTGCACTGTTTGCTTCTACAACACTTCACCAGTGTTACATTTGTTATTAATATAAGCAAAGTTAATGGTTTGGACTAAATATTTTTTTTACTTTGAATTTGTGATAAAGTGAAACCCTCACCCCAGCAGTAAGTCTGAAGGCTTATAACACTAAAAACTAGGTTTCAATACCCATGCTGAGCACAGCACAAATAGCCCATTGTGTAGCTTTGCACATAGCAACAAACAAGCAAACAAAAGTAAAGTAAATTATTTAACATTTTTTACTCTCTTCCTTTTCCACAGTTATAATTGAATAATCACTCTTCAGATATGTGTGTCTAAATTATTTTTTGGTCTGTGCTGCTAACTCCATGATAAAAAAAATAGTCCAATTTACCCTCCAAGGCCCTGAACTGAGAATGCTATTTATATAGTGGACTTCTAGTAAAAAATATTATAAAACAACTCCTGTCACAGAAAGCATCTTTTAAGTTTCAAGGTTGACATGTTTTACTTTTGTTAGACTATTCTATTTGGGAAAATATGATCATCAGGTTTATTTTCTTTACCTCTCATAATGCATAGTTTTCTATTGTAAGAAAGTGATTTGCTATATACATGTGTAATAGTAATACATTGATGCCTCATTATAATACCATCAGTTATAATGCTTTCTTTGATATAACACTTTGGTGCCTTGGCTTCCAAAGATTTAGTATCATCTGCTGCTTAGCTCATTGCCACATGATTTCCGAGGTTAAAATCATTACACTCTGTCACAAAAATAAAGGGGAAAAAAGTGGGAAGTCCCCAAATGCAAAGCCCAGAGATGTGAATATTAAGTTTGGATGTGAACTTGATGTTGGGAATTAAGGTAAGAAAAGAATTTGTAAATTTGACTCGAATGTCAAAATAGCAACAAAGTGTCATTAATATAGCATTTGTAAAGGACAGGTTTAAAGTCACAGGGGCAGTTTTTTAGCCAACTGAATCCATGGTAGCATAAAAAACTATTGGCTATCATTGGACCCAGTGGAGGTACCATCTGTTTGGTCATAAATGACATCATAAAAGAGGAAATCGTTTAACTAGTTGGTTGTAACACTCCCCCGCCTATATCACTCTTGGATGCATATAGCTAGTGTTGTAATGAGGCAGTACTGTACTGAGTTAATTAAATAAGTTCCTGAATCAATTTTCTTATTACTGGTGACCAGAAAATTATACTGTTCTTGCTGTCACTTGGTGACAGTTCCAGATCTAATGATAAAAATTTTAATGCACAAGCGGAGAATGAGAAGAAAGCCCAGGGATTGAAAGAAGCCGTGTTAGATGATAGACGTATTAAAGGAGAAAATAGGCTGGAGTATAAATAAAACTTTCAAGTTACAAAATAAGTCCAGGCCTGAGAGTAGCTTACATTGTGTATATATTTGTCTTCCACAAAGAGAATTCTTCAGCATTTCCAAAACTAAATACTTTTACAGAATATGTCAAGTTTTTTCTTCAAGAATGAGAAGACCTCAAACATGCTATGATGTTTTTGTATAAAAATGTGAGGGTCTCAGACACATTGTGATATCAAGTTGAACACCCAGTCTGGAATAATTTGTTATATGAAAAGATATAACTCTAATTTTTCCTTCAGCATAAAAATACAGTTTTCACAAGTTGTAATACAATTCAGTAAAATCATGTAAAACAAATTAAAATTTTAGTTCTGTAGCAAACATGACTAGACAGATTAATTTACCAAATTCACAGAGGAATTGTTTTGTTTTTTTCTAAATTTGACAACTAAGACTTGCATATAAGTATGCTATGTTTGGATATTGAAATGATTGTGTATTGTTTCAGTACTGATATTCAGAAATAACTGTATTCATGTATGTTACTGTTTTATCAAATCATAATATAATATTAGGTATCTTTTATATCTTGCAGAAAGAAAAATTTGTAAAACTTTTGGATCAGCTTCACAACTCATTAAGAATAGATCTTTCAATGTATCGTGTAAGTTGCTCTTGTTTTCCTTTCACTCATAAACATTATATGATTTTTGATAAAATTTTATCCTTGAAATGATGGACACCAGTTTCATCCTATGAATTTTTTTATTGTTATTTGATTGAAATTAGAAAACAAATGTTATAATAAATAACTTATATCAACAAATTAATCATTTATTAGACTTTGTATCTGGTTCAGCAAAATGCAGTTACTGGTGTTACTATTAGTATATTAATTTTTAATCAATATCTGAAATACAACAGTAAAGTGTCTTGTAAAACGTCTTTTACAACTTTGAAGATAGAGTTTTCATCTTTTGTTGTATATTACTTATTACATGAGAATTAATCAAGGGGTGTATCATTTTTTATGTAATACAGCAGTGAAATAATACCAGGCCATGTTCTGTCAAGTACAGAAAATAACAGTAATTAAATGTAGTTTCAGGAAAACTTCAATGCATACTGGATTGTAGATATTTAAAAAATTATATATATATATTTAAATACCTTTTTCTGTACTAAATCACAAAAAAGTGATAACCTCAAGTATAAAAATTGCCCAAAGTTTCTGTAAAGAGTTGTAAAGGTGTGTTTTTTTTTATTTAATTGATAAGATACAGTCATGAAGGATAAGTAACTATAAATGAAAAACAATTTACACATGTGTTGAACCAAACATGGAATAATTGTTAAATGCATAATTACACATTTTAAGTTTAAATAACTTAATACTAGAGGTTTTAATTTTAATGTAATATATTGAAATCAAGGAATATGCACATGATAAATTGAAGCATTCCATGACAATTACCAACTGTAAAAACTGCTTAAAGCATTGAAATGATGAACTGTAACATATTACATGATTTTAAAGCAATGTGGTTAACAAAATTTATTCTATGCAGAACAATTTTCCTGCTTCTTCCACTGAGAAGCTTCAAGATCTTAAGTCTACAGTTGACTTGTTGACTAGTATTACTTTCTTCCGGATGAAAGTAAGTGTCCAACTTATTTTTATCATGTTAGTAGTTTTAGTTTTTGCAGGGCATATTTCCTAGTAGGTGCCTAAACAAGGGAATTCTATATACAAGAGGAAAAGTGCATATCCACTTCAGGTATGGGAAACGTGTGGTTATTTATATCAGAACGAAGAATGTATCACAGAAGAAAAACGTCAGTTTCTAGTAATTCATGAGTCAGAAGTATTAATTTGAATTGTGTTAAATAAGTATCCAATCTATTTAAAAGATGTTTGCAGTTTTTTAACATTGAATTTTACTGAGATCATTTAAATGCTTTGTCTGTATATAAATAATAATTGTGATTTCATTTTTAGAAAAATAATTATTACAAGTAACTGATTATTTCATGTGAAAATGTAACAGACATAAAGCTAATACTGTGCATATGTGTGGAATGTATGACTTACATGCTTAAAAAGTGGATATAAGAGAAATATAATAAATAATTTTATATATGAATTGTTTGGAAATTGTTAGATAGCCTTCATGTCTGGGAAGTTTATGATTTGTTACGAGTGAGTGTTTTACAGGTAAAATAACAGCCTCATGTCTCGGAATTTTATGATTTGTTACGAGTGAGTGTTTTACAGTTAAAATAACAACCTCAAGTTTGGGAATTTTATGATTTGTTAAGAGTGTTTTACAGGTAAAATAAAAGCCTCATGACTGGGAATTTTATGATTTGTTAAGAGTGAGTGTTTTACAGGTAAAATAACAGCCTCATGACTGGTAATTTTATGATTTGTTAAGAGTGAGTGTTTTACAGGTAAAATAAAAGCCTCATGACTGGGAATTTTATGATTTGTTAAGAGTGAGTGTTACAGTGTTGTATTACTTATTAAAATAATGAACAATTAGAGAGGCAAAAGAATGTTAAAATGTTTCATATCATAGTGTTTCAAGTATATTCTACTATTAGATGTTAAATTATTAGTCATATGTATCTGTACTGACTTTTATTGTCTTAAAAGGTCTTATGTGGTAATTCTTTCATATCTTGAGGTATGATTTAGAGTCCATACTTAACATTTTTTGCAAAAAAAATAACTTTGCTTAAAGAATTTGTGACACTCAAAATTCTAGGTCCAGGAACTCTCAAGTCCACCTCGAGCTAGCACTGTGGTCAAAGACTGTGTGAAGGCTTGTCTTAGGTCCACTTATCAATTTTTGTTTGAAAACTGCTTTGATTTGTACAGTCGAGAATTCCAAGTGGACCCACAAGAACAAAAGGGTCATGATGGTCAGGGACGAGAAGGAGCTCCAGATGACCATGGTCCGAGCCTGCATAACCTTGATTTTTGGCATAAACTAATAGCACTTATGGTGTCTGTGATAGAAGAAGATAGAAATAGTTATGCTCCAGTATTAAACCAGTAAGTTATAGCTATTAAAATAATCTTTAGTTTTAGTCTAACAGGTCTAGGATCATAAACCATTTTACTCTACGTAGGGAATCTGCAATACTGAACCTCTGAAATGTACCTAGACAGCTGTTCTACAGCAGATGAAAAGACTAAACTGCATGCACATTAGGACTTGTATTTAAAATATTTAATTATTCCTAGTAGCTCTTACGTTACTGAAATGCTGAATGTTGTATGTTAATAACTACTGTCCAGTAATGAAACACCTTTATCTAACTGATTGTAATATATTTATGAAACAGTTTTATCTAGGTGACTGAGATCATGTGTTGCTTCTGAATAACGTATATATTTGTTGAATCAATAAATTGTAAAATCATAAATAATATTCAACATTAAACTGATACACAGTTAAAAACATTTTATTTAGGCCTATCTATGGCCTTCAAAAAGTAACGTCGAAACAGTTTTATCTAGGTGACTGAGATCATGTGTTGCTTCTGAATAACATATATATTTGTTGAATCAATAAATTGTAAAATCATAAATAATATTCAACGTTAAACTGGTACAGAGTTAAAAACATTTTATTTAGGCCTATCTATGGCCTTCAAAAAGTAACGTTGAAACATGTAGAGTCGTCAACTTTCTAAAGGCCATAGATAGGCCAAAATAATATGTTTTTAACTGTGTACCAGTTTTACGTTGAATATTATTTATGATTTTGACTTTATACACAAGTGCCAAAATACTATAGTTCAGTAAATTGTATATGTATTTGTGTAACAGATATGCAATCTTGTATGAATAATTCTATCTGCATTTAGTAATTCCATCTGTTATTATGTTCCATCAACTTTTTATGTACATGTCAAATTTATAGTAGTGAACATAGAATGTTTTCTTTTGTACTGTACCATAACTTTACCATATCGTATTTCAGGATACTGTAGAGAACTGAATGACAGTTAATTTGTGTAATGACTTTGTTATTCCAGGTTTCCCCAGGAACTTAATGTAGGCCAGCTTAGTGCTTCCACAATGTGGAGTCTGTTTGCTGTAGACATGAAGTATGCTTTGGAAGGTGAACATATGTAGATATTTTCTTTTTTGCCACTCAAAACTAGGCCCGGCATAGCCAGGTGG
>NW_013666066.1:552860-553991 GCF_000517525.1 Limulus polyphemus | reverse complement strand
CTAAATTAGGGACGGCTAACGCAGATAGCCCTCGTGTAGCTTTGTACAAAATTCAAAAACAAACAAACAAACCACTCAAAACTATAATCTGAATTTAGATTTTCGAAATTTTCTAACTTAAGATCCCGTATCGAAAGTCAAAGGAGTTTTGGGAGCTCACAGGATCAGATTCACAGATTTACATGGACATGTTAGGAATTGTTCAAACTAAACATCCATGTTTAGATTCCTGAAATTTTCTTTTTGGGACATTGGGAGGCTCTCATGATTGGCTGCATAGATTTACTTAAAAATCGAGAATAATATGTAAATAGTCATTGAAAACAAAGTGTGCATTTTATTTTTTTTAGTCGTCTTTCCCAGGAATTTTAATGGGTAACTTACTAGTATTTATTTATTTATTTTTCTTTTGTAGTTTAATCCTTAGTTGTAGGATTAGTGTAGTTTAAAATATTGTACTGTTTTTTTGTTGTTGCTGTTATTTTGAATGTGAGTTGTGGTACTTTGTATTTTCAAGAAGCTTTTGTGAACTATAAGTAATAGAATCACAAGTGTGATAGTATTGATAACTTTACATTGTAATAAAAAAATAGTGTCTGTGATATTCTTAAAATTTTCAGTGGTTTTAATGTCATTTAGCACAGCAGTATTTTAGTCTCATGGCAGTGGTAAATTTGCAAATAGAACTCACAGATTTTCTTTTAACCCCCCAAACATTAAAAGTATAAACATAATTATTAACTCTAGAAATGATATTTTATGGGAAAGTGTAAGCATTAATTGTAACATTATGTAAGAATTTGATGTATGTAATTCTTTATACTATCTTAAATAATTAGTGCAAAAAATAAGTTTTTATTGGGGTTGTGTTTTAGTCTAGGCATATATTTGCCCATTGCTATGCATTATCTATAGAGAATTTAGTTACACAGAAACTATAAATTTTCACTGTATTCTCAAACAAATCTCCATGACAATCTCCAGCTACAGCTGAACATTTTACATCTCGAACTAATGCTATCAAGTAGTCAATAGTTACAGTAAATCATCATGAACTGTATCAGCTAGCTACTAACTCTGTTTATTATCATTACAATGTATAAAGTTAGCTACCATATCAAATAATCCTTT
>NW_013666066.1:543125-552081 GCF_000517525.1 Limulus polyphemus | reverse complement strand
TCAGTTTATAGAAAGAAAAGATAAGAGATTTATCAGTTTATAGAAAGAAAAGATATGAGATTTATCAGTTTATAGAAAGAAAAGATAAGAGATTTATCAGTTTATAGAAAGAAAAGATATGAGATTTCTCAGTTTATAGAAAGAAAAGATATGAGATTTGTCAGTTTATAGTGACCACTCTCTTTTCTCTCCCTATTCTTGTTGGTATAAAAAGATTAAAACCACTACTTGATCAGTTAACAAAAATATTTAACTTAAAACGTTTGGAGTAAACTTTTGTTAGGTTTGATATGCTTCCAGGTTGACTTATCATTATTTAGGAACATTTGATTTGATTTTTGGACACAGTTTTAACTGTTTTGTTGTTTTCTCACGTCTTCTTACTGGGTAATTCATTCTGATAACTATGATGTGAAGAATTCATGTTTGTATGTTCAGGTCTACATGTAATAATCCTGGTAGTGAAAAATAGTATTTAATATACAACTGTAAATACAAAATTTTACATAAAATGCTTTTATAATATACTAAAGAACAAACTTTGTTGTTGTTTTTTCACTTTTAATTAGTCCTTTTAAATATGTTACATATGTAGATTTAAACATGATAGTAAGTGAGATTGTGGCTTTGGGCAGTATCATCTAATCCCACAGCTTTACTAAATAGAACCATAAATTTTTGGTGTTCTTACAGCTCGAGAACGATGCTGCCAACATTCTAAAAGAACTCCAACAGTCACTGAACACCGTCCTAGATGATTTGAGCTCAGTGTTTGCTGTCAGGTTTGTCTTTATTTTAATAGTTTACTCCGTCAGTTAGTGTACCGCTAAAAGTCTTACTAATATGAAATTAAAGGACTATAGTTAATGTAATGAAAGTTGGTACTCTTTATTAGTATATAGCTTATAGTGTATGTAACTCTAACTAGCATGTGGATGGGCAACTAGTGAACCAGGGGCTGTATCCAACCTCACAGACAATCTGATATGGCCCACCACCAGTTGGAGGATAGACATATTAACTCAGTAAATACTGGTTCTGGTACCACTCAACCAAAACGTTTCATTCAAGTATGGGCAACTGGTGAAACAGGGGCTGTATCCAACCTCAAAGACAATCTTATATGGCCCACCACTAGTTGGAGAATAAACATATTAACTCAGTAAATACTGGTTCTGGTACCACTCAACCAAAACGTTTCATTCAAGTATTTGTGTAGGGAAGCATATTACAGTAGGAAACTTGTGTCACGTATACAAGACCACATTCATGTGTTTATTTCTTAAATGTATTTCAGTACTTTTGCACTAAAAAAACTCAAAGTGTAAACTAATACATTATATGAGGCTTTTAGAGTGACTTATGTTACTTGTGTGTTAGACAAATGAAAGAAAATTGGTATTAGATTGTTTATTACAGCAATAGTAAGACTCATTTCCAAGAGAATGGCATGCTACTTGCTTACAAACTAGTACATGATGTATTTAATATTTCTGAATCGAAAGATTGCACTCTGAGGTAAGCAGAAATAAACATGTGGCCCCTCAAAGTTTTTTAGTGGAGTTTGTGACACTATGCTCTACATAAGAGGTTCCCATTGTTGAGTTTGAATAAATGTAGAGTAACTAACTGTGGTTAGTGTGGTGCTAGAACCAGTTCTTGTTATTGGAAAGTGGGAAGTAACAAAGTATGTAGTTGTAAGTAACTACTTCTGGGTTGAGTTCGAATAAACGTAGAGTAACTAACTGTGGTTAGTGTGGTGCTAGAAGCAGTTAGTTCTTGTTATTAGAATGTGGGAAGTAACGAAGTATCAAGTTGTAAGTAACTACTTCTGGGTTGAGTTTGAATAAACGTAGAGTAACTAAATGTGGTTAGTGTGGTGCTAGAAGCAGTTAGTTCTTGTTATTGGAAAGTGGGAAGTAACGAAGTATCTAGTTGTAAGTAACTACTTCTGGGTTGAGTTTGAATAAACGTAGAGTAACTAACTGTGGTTGTGTGGTGCTAGAAGCAGTTAGTTCTTGTTATTAGAACGTGGGAAGTAACGAAGTATCTAGTTGTAAGTAACTACTTCTGGGTTGAGTTTGAATAAACATAGAGTAACTAACTGTGGTTACTGTGGTGCTAGAAGCAGCTAGTTCTTGTTATTGGAAAGTGGGAAGTAACGAAGTATGTAGTTGTAAGTAACTACTTCTGGGTTGAGTTTGAATAAACATAGAGTAACTAACTGTGGTTAGTGTGGTGCTAGAAGCAGTTAGTTCTTGTTATTGGAAAGTGGGAAGTAACGAAGTATCTAGTTGTAAGTAACTACTTCTGGGTTGAGTTTGAATAACCGTAGAGTAACTAACTGTGGTTAGTGTGGTGCTAGAAGCAGTTCTTGTTATTGGAAAGTGGGAAGTAACAAAATATGTAGTTGTAAGTAACTACTTCTGGGTTGAGTTTGAATAAACGTAGAGTAACTAACTGTGGTTAGTGTGGTGCTAGAAGCAGTTAGTTCTTGTTATTAGAATGTGGGAAGTAACGAAGTATGTAGTTGTAAGTAACTACTTCTGGGTTGAGTTTGAATAAACGTAGAGTAACTAACTGTGGTTAGTGTGGTGCTAGAAGCAGTTAGTTCTTGTTATTGGAAAGTGGGAAGTAACGAAGTATGTAGTTGTAAGTAACTACTTCTGGGGTGAGTTTGAATAAACGTAGATTAACTAACTGTGGTTAGTGTGGTGCTAGAAGCAGTTAGTTCTTGTTATTAGAACGTAGGAAATAATGAAGTATGTAGTTGTAAGTAACTACTTCTGGGTTGAGTTTGAATAAACGTAGAGTAACTAACTGTGGTTAGTGTGGTGCTAGAAGCAGTTAGTTCTTGTTATTGGAAAATGGGAAGTAACAAAGTATCTTGTTGTAAAGTAACTACTTCTGGTTGCTATTGAACTGTAGGTTTGTTAAGTATATGCTACTAGCAGTCAGTGTAAATAGTTGGAAGCAATTAATTCTTCTTAGGCATAACTGCAAATCGTTAGTAATGATAAATATATAACAATTCAGAAGTTAACTGTAACTCCGATTAGTTAGTTTATACATAGAAGTAACTGGTACCTAGTTAATATGTAGCAGTTAATTCTGGTTATGAAGTATCTGTAAGCAATTAATTTTGGCTACTGTGTAGCTGTAAACAGTTCTACACAGTAGCCAAAATTAATTGCTTACAGATATATACTAATCAAATTAATTACTTAGAGCTACATACTAAACAGAATTCTGTAAACAGTTCATTCTGTTTAGTATGTAGCTGTAAGAAATAATTCTGGTTAGTATATATCTGTAAGAAATAATTCTGGTTAGTATATATCTGTAAGCAATTAATTTTGGTTAATACATAACAGTAATTAAGTAATTCTGGTTTATATACAACTAGAAGTAACTCTAACCTAAGTTAATATATATGTAAGTGAAGAAATATTGGAAATACAAAAATTACTGAATTTTTTATGTGAATTCAAAGAAAAGTTAATCATGGTCATAAGTAAAAACATCAGCAGGATTGAGAATCATTGCTTTAACTTCATTTTTCCTCGAATACCTAACACAAAATCCATCAATTGTTCTATATATAGTATTTCTTTTACTCTATTTCCATTATTTTACTCTAAATTACAAATTTAGACTAAAACCACATTCACAAACCCACTACTGTAATTGATTATTAATTAATTATATTATAATTCTGAAGTAATAACCTGGAAATGCTGTATCACATGGTGTCAAATGTATATTTTATTGCATGAAATATTTGATAACTTCTAAAAATAAACATGAAGCCCAATCTGTCATTCGGTTCACCACTTCTCACTGACTTTTACTGGTGAGTGAAAGACAACTAAAAACGTCATATTTATTTGATAGCTTTAGCCTGCTACAAATACCAAATAATCATTGCATTACTGAAGTAAAAACACCTTCATTAGTCAGCAACCACTATTAATCCAGTAAAAGTAAGTGTCAAACTTCAAAGTGTTCAGTTATATACTTAAAAAAAATAGTAAATGTATATGTGTACTCACAGTATGTAATAGAAAGCCCCATCTAGTGGTGTCAACATAAATTTATATACATTTTTCTGTTTACCATAATGGGTAAGATATAGGGCATTTTTAAATTGGAAAATTGCTGATATTGTGGTATTGATATATTTATTAGCACTAATTTTCTGACTGTCTAATTTTAGTAAACACTTCAAACTTTCTTACCAATCTGTTAATTATTTTAATGTTGTAGTAATTAGAAGCTAGTTTGTATTACATAGATTTAGAAAAATACAAGTATGTTATTAATTTTAGATACTTTTTCAGCTCTTCAATGTTAGAACTTAAATTGGCACTGTTTTTAGTATATAGCTAGAAACAACTAATTCTGATAAGCAAATGGACAGGAAATAAAGTCTGGTTAGTATGTAAATAGAATTATAGATTTGATTAGTATCAGCTAAAGTGTTTATTGTAGTTAATATGTAGCTGTGTATAACTCATTATTTTACTACAAAGCTGGAAGTAACTGTAACCGTGGTCACTTTACACAAGAAGCTGTTTAATGTGGTTAATATGCAGTGTTGGTAAATGTGTGTCTAATTAGTTATATAGGTTATTAGTGTGCACCTTCATATGTGGTTTATTACTACTGTAATTTTAAAGTCTGGTTAATATGCAGTGTGTGGTAACTGTCTGTCTAATTAGTACAGAGTTATATAGGTTATTAGTGTGCACTTTCATATGTGGTTTATTACTACTGTAATTTTAAAGTCTAGTTAATATGCAGTGTGTGGTAACTGTGTGTCTAATTAGTACAGAGTTATATAGGTTATTAGTGTGCGTCTTCATATGTGGTTTATTACTACTGTAATTTTAAAGTCTAGTTAATATGCAGTGTGTGGTAACTGTGTGTCTAATTAGTACAGAGTTATTAAGGTTATTAGTGTGCGTCTTCATATGTGGTTTATTACTACTGTAATTTTAAAGCCTGGTTAATATACAGTGTGTGGAAACTGTGTGTCTAATTAGTACAGAGTTATATAGTTTATTAGTGTGCGTCTTCATATGTGGTTTATTACTACTGTAATTTTAAAGTCTGGTTATGGTACAGCTGTAATAGTGCTGTTGGTTTACACCTAAAAGTCATGTTGGAAAATTAGTTGCAAGTCAGTTATACTCAGTTTTTAATTTGTTTGTTTTTTAATTCTAGTTTGGAGTCTACAATCAAACAAAGTATGCAAGAGCTAAATGGGCTGCTTGCTGCTGTAAAGGGAAGTGGACAAGTGGCGATGAATCAGAATGCCCAGCGGTCAGAAGTGACTGCCGAAGCAGATCATATACTTCATCCAATTATGGACATTCTCGATGGGAAACTAACCATGTTTGCCCAGGTGTGTGAGCGAACTGTTCTGAAAAGGCTACTCAAGGTATGTGTTTTACCATTCCACATACGTTTGTACACAAAATAATATTGGAAATGGTCATCATGTAGCTGTTGTTAGGTCGATGTGTTAATGGTAAAAAACTATTCAAGCTTTAGCTGTGTTATGCCACTGTATTTATAAGTATGATAGTAGTAGCAGTGCTCAAATATGTGACTGTATGTACTGAAAAGATTACTTCAAGTTTGTGCCGATCTCCAGGTATTTATAGATGTAGAATAACATTTTGATATGATTTTTAGTGTAATATTACTCAGGTTTGTGTTTATGTACCAAGGTTTGGACTGATCTTCACATGTTTAAAATATACAAGTATATTGTAAGCATTATTTAATCAGATCTGTGAATATGTTTAATTGCAGAATTGTATTGAAAGCATGGCTTATATTTATAAATCTGATGCTATTAATGATGTTTCTTTTTTAACATTTCCAAAGCTACTTTTTTTAATTAGTAAGGAAATCTGTTATAATTGTATAATTTGTATAGTAATTAAAAGAGCTATGCAGCTTGTAAACTTATAAAGACAACAGTACAAATGATAGTGTAATACTACACATGTTTAAAGAACTTCATTTTATTTCCAGGAATTATGGAAAATTGTAATGCATACAATGGAAAAAACTGTCGTTTTGCCACCAATCTCAGAAAAAAATGTAAGTTGTTTTTTCATAATATATTTATCTGAATAAATGGAACATGGCTGTATTTTTCTTTGAAAACATAGTGTAACTTCAAGAGTGTGAATTGTGAAATACTGTGCTTGTAAAACTGTGTTCGAATGATGACGATATAAAGAATTTCAGAGATAATTTTTATTTTATTATGAAACATTCTTCAGTGACATAAGCACAGTAATAGCAGGATCATTTCTTGTCGTTTTATCCAATCCTTCAAGCATCGTTTAACATGTTAACAATACACAGTTATTCCATTACTACTAGTTGCTCACTGATATCTTAATTGTTCTTGCAAAATAAACTTCATTAATTTTATCAATTATCAATACCTTGTATCTAAAAATTAACATTCATAACTAAAGTAAGTCAATTAATTTGATTATGTTCTTTAGCATCTTTACTTTTATTTTTTTTCCTTCCCAAAGTTGGTTTTACCAGATCTTGTAAGTGCCAAAATTAAATGCTTGATGGTTTTTCTGCCTGTTGTATTTACTTAGTAGTTAATCATGGAAAAACCTACAGAACTACAAATTTTACTTGAAATTTGAATGCTGCATTAATCTCTAAACACATTTTGTCTCCCATGATAACATCTGTGAGCCTGTTAAACACTGAAAGTTTTTATTCAACATTAGAATAGCTAGAGTTGCACTTGTGATATGATCTAAATATATTCTCTCACTTAAAATCTTGCTAACTTAGAAAAATGGGTACAAACAACAGTTAGACCTAAACCTTTTAAAATACTTTCACAAGAAATTGATGTGGTAAACTCCATTAAGTTATAAATCGTATTCTCCACGTGTGTCTTCAAAACTCATTTTGTCAAACATAACACATAGAAAGGTCACAAAAAAACATTGTTTTTTTATCTTTCTTATTCATAGTTTATCTTGTCTAAATTACCAAATTCTATTTAAAGATTGGTTCAGAGAAAGAATGCTTATACTGAATTATATTCTCTAGTACGCTTGTACTAAATCATGTTCTCTAGAATGCTTATACTAAATCATGTTCTCTAGAATGCTTATACTGAATCATGTTCTCTAGAATGCTTATACTGAATCATGTTCTCTAGTGTTTATACTAAATCATGTTCTCTAGAATGCTTATACTAAATCATGTTCTCTAGAATGCTTATACTGAATCATATTCTCTAGAAGGCTTATACTAAATCATGTTGTCTAGAGTGCTTATACAAATTCATGTTCTAAAATGCTTATACTAAATCATGTTCTCTAGAATGCTTATACTAAATCATGTTCTCTGCCTTTCTCTCTTTGACTCTTTCCTTTTCCTAGCTGATCTTGCCAAACCTGCCAAATGCCAAAATTGAAGATATGTCTAGATTATTCAGAAACCATGTGACAGTAAACAGGCTACCAACATTAGGTGTTATGGTGAGTAAAGAACCTGAATTATACAGCATGTTGGACATTCTTCCATAGACTAGACGTGTTACTGTTTCATCCTTTTTTTTTTGGATGGTGTAGAGCTGTGAACATTGATGGCATCAACCTTGTTTTTATTTCTGTTTACCATCTCTACTTATTTATCTATCTCTATTTGATAGAGTATGTATGTATAAAATATTTTTTGACAGTCTTTTGTGCTGTTAAAAGAAGCTTTTATTACTATATTAATACAAGTTTTTTTCTTTTCTTGGCAGGAAGTGGAAAAGAACCTTACACCTAAACAGTGTGCCGTCTTGGATGTGGCCTTGGATACTATTAAGCAGTACTTTCATGCTAATGGAAATGGACTGAAGAAGGCATTCTTAGATAAGAGTGCTGAACTTCAGTCATTACGTTATGCCTTGTCACTGTATACGCAGACTACTGACACTCTGATCAAAACATTTGTCAGTACGCAGACTAAACAAGGTAATGTGTTTTATTTAAAACTATGTCACTCAATTCTCAAAATACTTAAACTTTTACCAAGATACTTGTGGTACTTAGATGAAACAACTTAAAATATTGCATTTCAAATTATATGCCACTATACATTAAAAAAACTGAAATATTTGTAGTATTCAGATTAAATAAAATAAGAAGTGATCTTGAGCTGTGTTTCTTTGTACACACAAATCACTGACACTTTAATCAAAACATGCTAAGTTTTCCAACTAAACAACTTTTTTGTTTACTAATTTTTTTAAAGTACTGAAACTGTGATCAAAAAATTTATCACTAAACATTTAAGTTATTGTATTTAAAATTACAAGTATCATTTATAAAAGAAGGAATGTATTTGTTGCTGCAGAGTTTTAATGATTTTTTTGAAAAAGAATTATGTGATAAGCAAGTTTTTCAATTTACAAGTTAAACCAATAAAAAATCTGTGAAACTAGCAAGGTAGATCCTGTGACTTGAGACATTTTAGGCTACTTAAACTTAGTCTGAATTGTTTTTTGGAAAACTGAATTTTATTCAAACTATAATTTTTGTTACAGTGCTTGAATTTCAGAACATAGTAACTATATTTCTTCATCATAAAGACTTTGTTAAAATTTAACACCTCTTAACATTTAGAGTTAATTTAATGCTTTTCGGTAGATAATTCAAATTCCAACGATTATTCTAAGGTTTTGATAATTACATATGATTCAGTCTGTGTGAAATCAGATATTTTTAGGTAAACTGAGTTTCATGAAGACAGTAATAGTTTATTAAAATTGAAAAACTTTAACCTACTCTTATTATTCTAAGGTTTTGATAATTACATATGATTCAGTCTGTGTGAAATCAGATATTTTTATGTAAACTGATGTGTCATGGAGACAGTAATAGTTTATTAAAATTGAAAAACTTTAACA
>NW_013666066.1:536223-542125 GCF_000517525.1 Limulus polyphemus | reverse complement strand
CTTTAGCCTACTCTTCTGTTGTGTTCGTGTTTATTCGTGTAGTGTTGATACCATTTTCTGGTGACATATGCACTTTACACGTGCCATTCTTCCATGATGTCAACTACTAAAGGCTCAGACAATACTTATGATTGATTTGAACTAGCCAACATCGCCCACTTAGTACGTAGGTTGAAACTGCCTGCACAGTGACAACTATAGAGAGGAGGAAGGGAGATCCAGGCAAATATAGAGAGTTGTCCAAAAAATGTAGTTGCCCCCATATTTAAATCTCTCTTGTGTAGAAGATAACTGACATGCAGCACCAAAACACGTTGTTTCTTGGTCAGTCTGTGTGCTGTTGTTTCTTTTTCTACATTAATTAGAAACAGTTACAATGATTACCCTGATCAGCTAACTTTTGGACCATTCTGTATTACTTTAAAAAACTTTGTAAATATGTTGTCACTATAACTATAAAGATTGTAGTGTCTTATTTAACCAAAGAAGATACAGAGTCACTCAGTAGTACAAGCTGAGTTAATATGTAATCAGGAGCAGCTGCAGGAACCATTTTTTCAGTTCACACTTGGGACAAATAAAAGTTAAAGCTCTTTGTAGTACTTAGCCAGGTAAGTAAGGTCAGGTGTCAGAATGATATATTTTGCTCTGGAATGAAAATCATCCAGGAAATATCTACAGCATATTACTGATTCCTTCCATATGCCAAGAAGTTCACACAGAAATTTCAAAACAAATTGGACATGTTGATCTAAAAGGGTTATCTCAAGAGCATCTGAATGTATAAAAAATGTTATGCATCCCCAGTGACATCAAAATCTGAGTGAGAATCATAAAAACTGTTGACGGTCTCCGATATGTATTATGTCCTTTAAAAAATCATAGAAAAAAGTGCAGATACACAAAATAAAGATGGCTATTGTACCTCAATAGTTAGAGCTGTATCCACAAGTAGGATAAATCATGGGCAATGCAAAATTTAATTTACAGTATCTAAGTATTCTTGCATATTTAAAATTGGAACTTTGATTTTTTTAGCTATGGCAACAGAGTTGTCTCATTTTACTTCTAAATGTGATGTTGAGGTGATCCAGATTTGGCCTTTCTGTCTGGTTTGTTAATGTAAAGCAACACAACAGTGTAAAAAAACTTTCAATATACATTTTATGTAGTATTCCAGAAAAAGTGTTTCCTTTTCTTCAGTAGATATGGGTAGTAGTGTAATGAAACATGTGTTTGTGTTATTTCTCAGAAATTCCAGCCACTGAAGAAGGAAGTGTGGGTGAAGTTTCTGTTCAAGTTGATCTCTTCACTCATCCAGGCACTGGAGAACATAAAATTACCATTAAAGGTAACTAGAAATATTTATTTTATAAATAATGTTAACTTAATTTTCTAGAGACAAAGGCCCGGCATGGCCAGGTAGTTAGGGCGCTCGACTCGCAATCTGAGGGTCGAGAGTTCGAATCCCCGTCCCACCAAACATGCTCGCCCTTTCAGCCATGGGGGCGTTATAATGTGACGGTCAATCCCACTATTCGTTGGTAAAAGAGTAGCCCAAGAGTTGGCGGTGGGTGGTGATGACTAGCTGCCTTCCCTCTAATCTTACACTGCTAAATTAGGGACGGCTAGCGCAGATAGCCCTCGTGTAGCTTTGCGTGAAATTCAAAAAACAAAACTAGAGACAAAGTTAGTTTTTATAATTTACCTTGATTACTCTAATGATGAACAACAACATGTTGAAAATCAAAATATTCTCTTTCTCAGTTGTAAAGACTTGTTTACTTTGGTAGTATTTCCACCAGTGGGTCAGTGATAAGTTCACAATGCTAAAATTCGGGATTTGATTTCCTGTGGTGAACTGAACACATATAGTCCATTGTGTACCATTGTACTAAAACAAAACAAACAAACTTTGTCAGTATGAAAAGTTATTCTTTAAATTCAAAGTATTTAAACTAGTATCTTTCAGCATCATTCATGTGTGGAGAAGTAGCGAATTATAATGAGCAAAATCATTTTAAGTAATTGTTACTTGAAACCACTAGTACTTGGTGAAACGCCATAATTACAAGATTGAGGAAGATAAAGACAACTGTACATTTTACAAGTATTTCATTTATTACAACCATGGTTTTGTCTGATGATGCATTTACTGGCAATTAATTTAGTGTTTAACTTCTCATTATTAGTAAGTGGCATTGTAGATTTTACTTGATTATAAATAAACAGTGCTTTCTTGACTTTGGAAGAACATCTGCTTGAAAAAAAGTGTAAGAGGAACAAAATGTATCTCTCTTCAGTTGCAGAAAATCTAATCAATTTATGAAGTAAATCTTAAGATATTTGGATTTGTAAATGTACAAACTGCATAAAATAATTAGAGAACATTATGTATGCTAATACACGTAAAGATGTGTTCTTTGTTTACTGGTTTTGATAACTGTGTTTCAAAAAGAGCTGTCTGATATTGGATGCTTTAACTATGTTTTGATATAAATGCTGGTACTGTGGAATTGAATTTGAATATATAATAAAAAGTGTTGAATTTTCAGCTTGTTATATTTTTGATATTTCCTTTGAAGATGAAAGTAAATTATTTGGTAATAAGCTTATGTTGTCCTGAGAGGCATGTAGTACTTTTTAAATTGGCGATGCACCAGAAAATGATGAGTAAAAATAAGCATAGATCCAGGAACTTCTCAGACCATGGGAAGCTGGATAGTTAAAAATGAGATCTAAGGCTGTCTTTGACATAAAATATGTGCAATTGAAACTAATATTTTTTATTTCAATGGTCTTCTATATCCAAGAAAATACTAAAAGCCAAAGACAAAAAAATACAGCCTTTTAGATAAATGAAGAAACCCTGCATTAAACTATTACTTTTATCTTTCCTGAAAACTGAAAACGAATTTACAATTGTTTCCATTGTACACCTAGTAAATGTGAATTTACTGAGTAGTTTTGTAAATAACATGCAGATGTCACTAAACTCAACAGCTTAAAATAATAATAATTAATTAAATTTCTCCCTATCTTGTAGTTTACATGGCTGCTTATCAAATCTCACTGCCTTAAGAGTGATAAGAAGCTTCCCTATTGGTCAGAATTGTAGATAGACTACTACCTCAGCCAATAACAATTAGAAACACATGCATGATTAGTAGTAACATAAAGAAAACTTTAATGATTGCACTATTGACTGGAGGATTGTAAACATATTAACACAGCATTCAGGCAATGGGACAGTCTTGAGAACATTGATAATGCATAGCACACAGTTTTAAAAAGATACTGGTTCACTGTTAATGGTACTCCCCTGTTTACCTGTAAAAATATATATATTTCCCGATTGTCTCTTCCTTACAGAAATAGTTACCGTTGTAAATAACAATTTGGTAATTAAACATAAAAAAATAAAAGTTCTGAGAGAAACACCTTTTTTTTTAGAGAAATAATTAAAGGGCTGTTAACTAGTTGTCCCGTCACCCATAAAAGTGGAATATTACTTATGGTAATGTGTGCATCATTGTATCACCTTAACAGTGTGATTAGACGAATAAAGTTTTTACAGACTTGCCGTATAACGTATCTGTTAAAGGAAGTTAAAGTAAAGAAAGAACTCGCATAGTGCATATCAGACTTGCCGTATAACGTATCTGTTAAAGGAAGTTAAAATAAAGAAAGAACTCGCACAGTGTATATAGTTTTCAGTAAACTAAATGTTTATAGAGGACTAACATGATGGGTGAAAAGCTAAATAACACACCAAGTTGAAAGTGAATTCTTAGTAGTACTGCTCTGAGATTGTGGAAAGTATCACCATTGGGTCATATCCAATCTGTGTTATTGCTTAGATTTGTAATTGTCTAAAAAGTTGAAATACTTGTTTGTTAGTTTGAATTTTGCACAAAGCTACACGAGGGCTATCTGCACTAGCCATCCCTAATTTAGCAGTAAAAGACTAGAGGGGAAAGCAACTAGTTATCACCACCCACTGCCAACTCTTGGACTACTCTTTTACCAACAAATAGTGGGATTGACCATCACATTATAACACCCCACAACTGAAAGGGCGAGCATGTTTGGTAGGACAGGGATTCAAACCCGTGACCCTCAGATTGGGAGTCGAGTGCCCTAACCACCTGGCCATGCCGGACCAGTTGACATACAATTCTGGATTTTGGTGTGAAAATGTAAATTAAGACCTCCTTTTTTTTTCAGTAGAATAAAAACATCTGTTAAAGTTACAAAATCAGAATTGGTGTTTAGTTTAAGTCTTTATGAATGTGGTTATGTTGTTCATTTCCAATCTTATAGTTTGAAAGGGTATTTTTATTTTATTTTGGAAAGAATGGAACAAAATGCTCGGAGAAGTATAAATCTTTGAAAATGAGCTTCATGGTTTTGCATTTTCACTTCAGTTTGTATTGAATCACTCTTAAGCTGGTTCCTGTCTTAGCGGTTTTGGTTTCTCCCTGGGCAACTTACAGCTTTATTTTTTTCCATTTTGGAAACCTGATTTTATTTTTTGGTAGCAGATTCAACACGATACAAATGAAATACTATGTATTAATACTTCCCTTAACGTATTGCAGACTCACATAGCAGAACCGTACATGTTACTTTTAACTGACCCGATATCACATTAATTGTTTGGTTCTCTTTTCTTATGCATTGCTGCACAGCACATTGGAAAACTTGTATAATCATAGAAGTATATAGTTTATATTGTATTATCCCCTTTTTTTCTTTAACTGGCCAAGTTAATGTTGATAATGTTTTTCCAGTGGTTGCTGCAAATGACCTTCGCTGGCCAAACACCAGCATGTTTCGACCATTTGTAGAGGTTAATCTGATAGGTCCCAATTTGAGCAACAAGAAACGGAAACATGCTACTAAATCCAAAAACAATAACTGGTCTCCAAAATACAACGAAACTTTCCACTTGTAAGTATGAACTGGCCGATCATTTAAAGGAGCTGTGCAAGATAAAAAGTTTTATGTAAAAAATAGTAGAAAACCTTGTTGTTGTTGTTTTTCAATTATACATTTTGTATTTAGTCTTACATTTAACTATAGAGAGTATTGGCAATTAAACCGTTTCATTGTGTCATGATATTATGCTTTACCACATTTAATATCATGGTACTGTATCTTCTAATATGTCATTATACAGATGATATGTGATTTAGTATTATGAATTATTATCACTAGGTCTTTTAGTGCTTTATACCTCTTTCACGGGTTGTTTTCACGACAGAGAGACTGATTAACTGTACATATCATACAACATGATATTTCAAGTAAAGAATGAGTCATTGATGCAACATAGTTGCATTGACAATGTACACTGGTGACTTTCACACAGGAAAAGTTTATTTGAGTTTAGAAATTTTCTTTTAAGCTTCAAACATGTCTTTTTTTGTTCAACTTCAAAGAGCAGATTTGTACACACAACTGTGTGCTTGCATCTTAATTTTGACACACTTTTCTATACCATTTCGTCAGTAGGGACATGGAAAGAAATGATATTACAGTATTAACATGACTTTGATGATAACCTAATAGGCTTCCTAATAATTAACAGTGCTAAAATAGGAGAACTTTATCGTTATTTATCTTTAAAATCAAAACTTCAAATACTTTTTTTAACACATGCATCCTACAAGGAATAAGGGATCAAACTTCAACACATATGCTTTGTGCTGGAATGAATCAAACAAAAAGAGTATTTATGTAGAGTATTTACTACACCAAGGATAGGGTTCAGTATGTAGAGTATTTACTACACCAAGGATAGGGTACAGTATGTAGAGTATTTACTACACCAAGGATAGGGTTCAGTATGTAGAGTATTTACTACACCAAGGATAGGGTACAGTATGTAGAGTATTTA
>NW_013666066.1:530269-535656 GCF_000517525.1 Limulus polyphemus | reverse complement strand
ACCAGGAATAGAGTACACTATGTAGAGTATTTACTGCACCAGGGATAGGATACAGTATGTAGAGTATATACTACACCACGGATAGGGTACACTATGTAGAGTATTTACTACACCAGGAATAGAGTACACTATGTAGAGTATTTACGACACCTGTGAAAGGTACACAATATCGAGTATTTACCACACCAGGGATAGGGTACAGTATGTAGAGTATTTACTGCAGCAGGGATAGGATACAGTATGTAGAGTAAATACTACACCACGGATAGGGTACACTATGTAGAGTATTTAATACACCAGGAATAGAGTACACTATGTAGAGTATTTACGACACCTGTGAAAGGTACACAATATCGAGTATTTACCACACCAGAGATAGGGTACAGTATGTAGAGTATTTACTAACCAGAGATTAGGGTACAGTATGTAGAGTATTTACTACACCAGAGATAGGGTACAGTATGTAGAGTATTTACTACACCAGGGATAAGTACTATAATTTTTTATCAGCGACAAAATTAGGCAATTATTTGATAACTAAATTGCTCAGATATCAAAATACAAAAAAAATAATTAAATAAAACACTGTTGAGAAAAAATTTGCTAACATTACGGCGTATTTGGCGCCACCTATAGTATAGGTGATGTTGTGCATTTACATTTCAATTGTTTGATTTTATTGAGTTTACCATAAACTTAGGCCATCATACTTATTAAATAGTTTTAAGGATATACATAATATTGTAAATTAAGAGTTAATTTGCATGTATTGTATATTTTACTGATGTTTATAACCAATGTGAAATTAATTTTTTAATATTTATACTTGAAGCGTAAATAAAACAAAACTTTGACACATGTCAGGTAAGGTTAAATGATGCTGCTATAAATTGAATGTTTTTCAGTATTATTGGAAATGAGGAGGAGCCTTCTTCGTTTGAGCTACATGTCTGTGTCAAAGACTACTGCTTTGCTCGAGATGACAGGTTAGTGGGTGTGGCTGTTATGCAGCTACGAGACATCATAGAACAAGGAAGCTGTGCATGTTGGCTCCCTCTTGCTCGTCGTGTACACATGGATGAAACAGGCTGGACAATTCTGAGAATACTTTCACAGCGGACCAATGATGAAGTAGCCAGGGAGTTTGTCAAGCTAAAGTCCGAGATTCGAAATGATGAAAACCTGCAACAAGCACTAAAGAATTAAATAGCTGAGAAGTTCGGGTTTTAACCTAGGGTTCTTGGTCCTACATACTTTAAGCTTGGGTTACTATAATTTTGGTTCAGTGACTGAAGCAGAGCTTCCAGATTTGCTCACCTAGTATGTTTGGGAGTGTATGTTTCTAATTTTGGTGGAGGAAATATGATGTAGATAGATAAAAGTAATAATGTTTTTCAAGCTTTTATATCTTGGTCTGAAGGTTGTAAAAGATGTATACTAATATTTAAAGTTTTCAAAGTTGCTTTTTGTTTAAAAGTGGGCTTTTTTTCCTACATGCTACATATCCAGTGTAGTGTGTGGTGTTGCAAATAATTCATATTTCTGAAAGTCACTTTCTAGTCTAGACCTTCATCATCACGGGTCTTTTCTTGCATGCTGTGAATATCTGAGAGTTGAAAGTCTATTTTTTATAACAAAGTACGTTGTTGTAGTGGTGTAAAAGGATCTAGTCAAGAATGTGAATCTAGTCACAAAATTGTACTGTTTGTGCCAACCTGAACTCCCATAACTTCTTTATTAATGATCTCAATTTTTTTGAAAAATAGATCTAGTCACTTTATAAGTCTATATTTTTTGTCTAAAATGCACATTCCTGTAAAGTCAAATATGTATGTTTATTACGTAGTTATTTCAAGGTTTCAACTCCTTCTGAATTTTTTAAATGAGTTGCATTTTTCTATATGATATAATTAAAGATCTTTATATGGTTGTTATTATAAGTGGAGAATGAAATGTTTATAAATATTACTGGAGATTTGCTGGTAATAATTGTTCAAAATATTTACTTGTTTTCTCTAACTGTTATCAAATTCTCAATTGCTGATATGAGTGATAGTAACTAGATTGAGAACCTGGTTTAGACATTAAGTTGAAAATGAATGGTTTATTTCACATTCCAAATTTATAATAGTTACCATACAAGGAAATGAAAATGTTCACAATGATCACATTATGAAAACCATTTTGTTTTATTTTTATTATTATTAAAGGAATAACTCTATCGATTCATAATTAACATGTTTTATGATTGAAGTCTAAGAAAAAAATGTTTAACCTCAAGTTCCCTTATTACAAAATATAGATTTTATTCTGATTTTACCCCAAAATGGCACATCCATTAAGACATCCAAGACTTCTGATACTTGATTGTGGCAGAAAGAGCTAGCACATCAGAGTGTCTAAAATTTTCCTTTTGATTCTGGTGTAAAAGTCCGGTCGAAAGGCATTGAAGACTGCCACTGTCACATTTCAAACTTGTTATACCTAGATTTTGGAAAGGAAAGCTAGAATATCAGGATGTCTAAATGTCTTTTGAGACTGTAGTATTGAAAGCCAAGTTGACATATATTTTTCATAGAAGAACTCTGTCAAATAATGATATTTTATTTATGAATAATAATAAAAAAAAAGAGTAAAATAGTTAAAAACATTTCACTAAATCCATCTAGCATCATTGGGTTGAGTGGTGTTTTGGACGTACAACTAGTTTAGAATATTAATATCTTGACTCAGTTTTTATCCATAAGTAAAACATTCATGATAATTATCATTGATAATCCACAGTCACCTTCCAAAAAATTCCAATACCAAGACTTAAACAGAAATAACTATTGTATCATGATATATGAATAGTCTTGGAGATTCTAGTCTAGGCAGCCAAATTGAAGTCACTGATAGGTCAATTTTTGTTTTGTTTTTCAGAATGAAATCACAAATGGTGATGTAGATGTGGTGCTGTGTAATACTAGAGTATGGGAAGCTGTCACAGAAAAGGCAGGCATTTTCTGCTTCTCTTGGTTACATCACCACTTTTGGTCTATTTTATCCTGTTAATGTTAATCTAATGCTGGTTTAAGTGACCAAGGTTTATAAGTTATCCCTTTTTTTCTATATATGTTGCACAATAAAGCGTTTTCACAACAGTTTCCATTAATAATTTTATTTGATCTATTATATAATACATCCAACTACTTCAGTGGTTTTAGAAGTTTTCAACTTTGTTACTTATTAGAGTAATATGCATCACAATAGGATGTTAAAAGATATAAAGTTGAAAATACAAATATACATAGTTATATACAGTAATGGAAATAATTATGGAAACTCTGATAAACTGGTTATAAAATGAAAATATTAATGAACTTGCTCATCATGTATTGTACAAAAGTGAACAGTGACTGAGTACAGTAATATACTGATAGTAGCTGTCATCCAGTCCAACAAATTAAGAGAGTATCACACCAGAATAATGCTGGAAAAATTAAAGGCAGTCATACTATTCCCAGCAGTAGCTTGGTGAATGACCTTATGGCTTCTAGGACAAACATGTAAAATTCAAAGTTTTGACTGTTGATACCTACTCCATGCGACACATTGAAGCCAAATTTCATGTTTCAGGTACGAGCTGCATAAAAGCTGTTTAGGGTATATAAAACTAGTGCTGTTGGTCCTGCGAATTTAAACTTACTAAAAGTTATTTTGTTTTAATAACGGATTTTCCATAATTCAGCTACGCAGATTTCGAAAATAATATTCTTTTTTTTTCTATAACGTAAGGAATTTTTACAAATCGGGAAGAGAAAAAACTTACTTAGATCAAATTATTATTTCAATAAGCTCATATTACAACCCAACTCTTTGAATTTATCGAGTACGTTATTGACAATATTTTCGTAATTTGGGACCTTGTTGTTAATTTAAAATTTGTCAGTAACATCTTTAAAGGTAATCTACACTTCTTTTTCAACTTTCCTCATTGTCTTTTCGAACTGTTCATCCGAACTCAATTTCCTAATCTGAGGCCCAACAAAAATTCCTTCTTTAAGTTTCACTTCTGAAAGAGCTGGGAATTTCCCACATAGATATTTCAAACAGTCGCCATATTTGTCTAAGGCGTTTACAAACTGCTTCATCAAGCCCAGTTTTATGTAAAGTTATGGTAATAGGACTTTCTTTGTGTCAACCAAACTTCCACGTTCAACGTTTTTCAATACTAGTATCAGGCTGATTCTGTGTGGCAATTCCTTCTATATCTAGTACTGATTTCGTACTCTGCTGCCCCATCCACACAAAAACATGGACACTTTGTATAAACGGATTGTTGAACCAACAACATACAAAGGACTTTTAAGTCTCCACAAAATAGCCAACCGTGTTCTTTGTATTTGACCTTATTAAGAAGTTCGAGTTTTTCACATTTCCTTCAAGTGAACCGAAATAGGAACAGATGTATATGTGTTACCATTGTGAAGGAGACCACCTTTAGACTTGTTTTGGAGGAATCAATGAACAATTGCCACTAACTTGGTTCATAGCCTGCAGCTCCTAGCACTGGTATTAACTCGGCAATATTGTTGCAATAAACCAGAGAACCTTCTTATGGTACAAACTCTTTCTCACGATTTCTG
The DNA here is from genome assembly GCF_000517525.1 of Limulus polyphemus. NCBI lineage: Eukaryota > Metazoa > Arthropoda > Merostomata > Xiphosura > Limulidae > Limulus > Limulus polyphemus. The sequence goes on along the minus strand of NW_013666066.1, from coordinate 531,028 downwards.
TACAAATGATGTCCCTGGAGAAAGCAATTTCTTAGCCCGAAGTCTGGACCCCAAAATTTCTTGTAGCAGTTTGAAGGTTCGGATAAGAAATTTCCTTTTTATTTCAAGTGTTGTAGCCTTACACATTACATGAGCAAAAATAGCAGTCATTTCCGTGCTTCCTAGGCTCGTGCCAGACCATTGCAATTCCAAAAGGCAACGACTTTTTCTTATCTTCAGTCCATTGTCTCAACTCTTCGACACAAATGGTGCAAACTTTGTGCGGAGCCCATAATTTGTCTGAGTCCCCAAATTTTATTCCAAAACATGTGTAACACACTTTTTTGTCGAATTCTGTAATGTTTTGCCTTTGTTTCTTTAAAACAAGTTTTCCGCAAATATAACAAATGTTGGAAAATAAGGCATAATCTCTCAATAGCCTGAAATCATAGGTAGTGATCGGAGGAAGAAAGTCAGGAAATATTCATAGTTTCATCAAAGCTCGTACGTTCTGAAATCAGTTTTATGTATGTGAGAATACCAACTTGTATCTTAGTTTCAGAATGACACTCAGGTCACGTGTTTAGGGCTCTAAAGCTAGAGAGATGCCAGAGAGGATCCGGGATTCATGCTCTCCTGAAAAAAGTTTTGAAAAATAAAAGTAAAATGGCGCATTCTTGTGGCATTTCATATAGTTGACACCAGTGTAACTCCATATAAATCTGTTGAACAGGTTTATCAAGAAAATTACGGCATTTCAGCGTGTTGCAATGATTTCTC
>NW_013666066.1:523553-529346 GCF_000517525.1 Limulus polyphemus | reverse complement strand
AAAGAAATTGACAGTGTTGATGATTTTTTTAAATACTTAACGGCAAGAATGGTAGGACTAGGGGACACAAATAAAAAGTTTGGCAAGGTAGGAGTCATCTTCAGCTAAGACAGTTATATTTTTCTAATAGGGTAATTAGTCTCTGGAATGGGTTGCCTTCGAATGTTGTGGAGGCAGTACATTTACGCGAGCTTAAGAGAAAGCTTGATAACTATATGAATGATAACAGCTGGCGTGGACAAGTTGATAAATACACCACCTTGTCACTGAAAAAACAGTTCAACACAGCCTCATTAGACGGACCTTGATATTGCGGCAATGGGACACGAACCATAAACTTTTGGATTAACAGTTCGGAACACTTTCTGTGGAAGGGAACATTATAACAAGAAAAAGTTTGAAGTTATGCTCAGTAGGTTTGTTTGAAGTTACGCACAAAGCTACACAATGGGCTATCTGTGCTCTGCCCACCACGGATATCGAACCCCGGTTTCTAGCATTGTAAGTCCGAAGACATTCCGCTGTGCCACTGGGGGGGGCTTCTCAGTAGGACAATTTTTAAAACAGAGTAAACAGATTAGTGGTAAGTTAATGTCTATAGATATATTAGTATCATTTACAATAAATATTTTAACTTAAAACATACACAAAAGAAATGAGTAAGATGAATTCAAGATAGGCTTGCAACTTATATTTAAAGAAATATATATTAATAATATGAATTTGGCCAAGATGGTATAGGTAATCGTGAACTTTCAGTGATTACATTGCTTAGGGGAATATTTTACAAATTACGAGTGAATCATATTACTATTAGTATATTACTCAATCTCAAAATCGTAGAACAATAAAACAGACATGTTTTAACAAAGACCGTAATTTTCAAAGGCTAGTGAATGGCAACAATGTGATCTTCTTAATATAATTGTGTATAAAAAAAATGTCTTAATTAATTTGAAAAACATGTACTAACCTAGTACTATTCTCTTTAGGCTTTAAGCACAAACATTAGAAAGGTTAGGTTAGTCCATACTAACCTCTCGAGCTGATGTCTGAAAGCTATAGTAAGTGTAGCCAGGCCCTCCCTTGAATCCCCCAAACACACAGATTGATTCACTCTGCTGGCTAGAAACCAACTCTCTATCTTTTTAACTTCACTGTTTCACTGATCTAATCATTTTATAGATATTTTGAAAGCCGCTTGTTCATTAATATTCCCGAATATCTTAACGTAATGCACCCTCTAGCTAACAAAAGAATGACAACATAGAAACTTTGACCTACAAAAATATATTCGTGTAACTGTTTTAAATCATGTTTAAATATATACAGTTATGAGTTTATTAATTCTTACATTTTGGGAAGAAACTTTGTGACTTGGGGATTTTTAGGATCAGTTTGGGGGGGGGTAATCAAAGTGGGTTCCTCGTCATCGAATTTACTTGTACAATGTAACTCAATATGTTCTATAGTTAACACAGATCCGAAAACGTTGTACAAGTAACTTGATCTCTTTACGTTAGTATAGATACTATAGAGCCTTTAGTGTGGTTTTAAACGTGACATAAAAGTAAAACGTGAAGGGAGAAATGAACAAAATTGTTACGTTTACGTGGACTGGCTTAAAACTGTTTTCACCAGATAATTTAAACGAACCTGCTAACGAAATAACAACTAAATGTCACAAGCGGGATAATTTTCACTAAAATAAAATATAACATTGACTAAATTTGAACTTTCATTCAAGATGACCACAAGGACTCAAATTGAGATAGGAAACCTGCCATACGTTATAAAACAACGAAAAGAACAATAAATAGAAAGATAAAGATCATTTAAAGAAAAAAGTTACAGAAAACAGGATGAATAAAGCTGAAATTTAAACGAATGAGCCAGGAAAGTAAAGAAAGGTTTTAAAAGGCCAAGAAGAAAGAGGTAGAAAATTAGAAGAAGATGGGGAATAGGACAGAATAAGATCGTGACAGGAAAGTAAAGAAAGGTTTTAAAAGGCCAAGAAGAAAGAGGTAGAAAATTAAAAGAAGATGGGGAATAGGACAGAATAAGATCGTGACAGGAAAGTAAAGAAAGGTTTTAAAAGGTCAAGAAGAAAGAGGTAGAAAATTAGAAGAAGATGGGGAATAGGACAGAATAAGATCTTGACAGGAAAGTAAAGAAAGGTTTTAAAAGGCCAAGAAGAAAGAGGTAGAAAATTAGAAGAAGATGGGGAATAGGACAGAATAAGATCGTGACAGGAATTTAAGAAAGGAGTTTAAAGAAACAGACGTGCTATTCAAAGAAGACTTAAGATCTAAAATAACTCTTATTGGTGACAATATCGATAAAGCTATAGGGAGCATACAGCGGAATTACAACAACAAGTTTAAATGTTTAAAGAAGTACAGAAAAGTTGTAGTGAAAATACTGAAAAAGGATATTGATTAAGTCTAATGTGAAACAGGAATACATCCTTGAGAAAGAAAAGAACACTACTCTACCCAAGACACTATCAAATAACGTTCCAAGGTTTAGTTGGCCAATTCAACATCGGCCATCGAGAAACCAATGAACTATGATGAAAAGGTACCATGGAAGTCATACCCAGATCAGTTTGAAATCATTTCCAGATTGAATGGGTGGAATCGTGAACAACAAGTCATTCATCTTGCTACCCATTCGAAAGGACTAGTTTTGATTACATTACGTAGTCTTCCAGCTGATAGCTACATAAACTGTCTAGCTGCCTTATCCAACAGGTTTGGAGTGTCACAACAGAAAGAAGTGTCCAGAGTAAAGTTTCAGGAAGGTTACAGAACAAAGAAGAGACCTTAGTCGAACTTTGAGAAGATTTGGAAGGGCTTGCCATATTATTTTAGCCAGATGCTCCTCTTGAAATGATGGATTCATTGGCACTTTAGCAATTAATAGATTCCATAGCAGACGATGATATGAGGATCAGGCTAAGTCAAAGTAGATGTATGTCTTTAAAGGAAGCTTTGCGGTTGGCGAGGGTTTGAATTCATCAAAGATGCATGTAAATTACTAAAGAATACATCTAGAACTTACAGGAATATTAGATCCTGTGTTGTTGAAAGTATTAGTGAGACAAGTAATCAAACAAAGTGAAGGAAATAAACGAGACAATAAGTGGTTTAAATCAAACTCGAAATGATATGTTGCCAGGAACAGTAAACAAAACGTTGTAGGAAATAAGAGTTCTTCTCAAAATATACCAGAACTAGGAAATTGTTATAGGTGATGTGTGGATGATTGAAACTGCGGTAGAATGCATACTTCACAGTCTATGACCAGGAAATCCCTGTGCACTAAATGGTAATTACTATTAACAGAGGTAAAACTTATACCACCAAGAAGTAAAACACTCAAACCAAGAGTTATTTACAATTATTCTTCATCTGGATTTTATCACGGTTACATGATATGGCTGAACAGTTCACGTTGCAAGAGAGAGCAATCTCCAGAGATAAGTAGGTGTACAGAGGAAAGGCAATCCAAGCCAAAGGTGTTCTACCATGATCATTTTTGGAAATTTATTAGTACTTAAAGACAAACAAACTTAATGAATATAAAGACGCTTTAAACCGAACATAAATGATCCAGTGTATGACAACAAAAGCTTTCTTACATAAATTCATCTTTATTTGCACATAATTAAATGCCAATCTCGTATATTAACTGTTATATTTCACAGCATGTTACGTAAGAGTAAAAAATGTATAACAAAGTTTCAATAACCTGGAAAGGAATCAATTGATCCTTGACCCTGTAGTTAGTTACCCAAACACCGTTTATTTATAGGTCGAAGTACACAAATAACAGTATCTTATCCTGTGTCTGGCTTAAAAGCAGCCTTAACAACCAATTCTAATTTTATGAATTAGGAAGTTAACCTTGTCTATCTTTTTGGCTTAAAGGAAAACTAGCTAACTTATCCTATACAAAAGATACTAAAAACAATTCTGATCCCCCCCATCACACATCCCAAAAAAGTCCAAGCTTCAACGAATTTTGTGTTTTTCAGTCCAGAGAAAGTATATGTCGGACCTCCAAGTGAAAGCCGGATTCAGATCTAGCGAATTCAATCAAACTTAATTTTGATTGAAGTTGTAAGCTCCACTGTTGGTTGATAATGCAAAATCAAATTCCACCTAGTGATTCATGATCAACCAACAGCTTCGGTTATCGGGCCCTCTCAGAGGTTCAGAGAGGGCCATATCCAGCGTTTTAGACCCCTGGCCATAAAAAAAACATGAAAACAAAATAAGACCATAATTAGTTCGGAAAGAAAAAAAGAGTGAAATATAATTTAAAGTGAGACAAATATAAAAACAACATGTCTCAAAACTTAACAAATGCCAAAAAAACAAGTGACTAGATTTGAGGCCCTTTTAGAGCTTCAGGCACAGGCCATGTGGCCTCCCTTCTGATTGGCCCTGTCGGTTAATAAGACAATAACTCTGCCCTTATCTCGTGAGGACCGAGTGTTAACACGTAACTATAGAACAAAATTACATGCAAAGTAAGTACTCGAAGATTTTATCGTACTGCGTTTAAATGAAAACCAACAATACAACAGCTTAACAGTCAACTTAAATACGATACAATGTTACTTTTACTTAAAATTACACGGACTGATATATTAGACAGTTTAAATATTTGAGTATCAGATTTGAAAACATCTGTAAACTACGAATTCGAAGAAGGCGAAAAGTATCATTCATATTTTTAACTTCTTATTTCATTTTACACTGATGATTTCACTAAGTAAATGCCAGGTTAAACAAAATACCCCCTGCCTTCCAAAGTGGCACAGCAGTATGTCTACGGACTTGTACCACTAGAAACCGAGTTTCGATACTCGTGGTGGGCAGAGCACAGATAAACGATTGTTAGGCTTCGCGCTTAACCACAAACAAACATAAAAGTATAGATAAAAATATAAAGTTTTACATAAAAACTTTTGATATATATTTAGAAGGTTCTAGAGGTTAAGTAAATAAAATATGAGAACAATGAGGAGAAGTGATATTATTCTTAACATGAAAATCACCTTTCATTCAGATTTACTCTGTAAAGACTTCGGGAAGTCATAAATCTGTAATAGAAATGCATTAATAAAAGAATACTATTTTTTTGTACGAAAGTCTTGCAGTGTTTAATAAAACTTGTCAAATTTCGTGAAGGTACACAAAATACATTCAGAATTATAGCAAATACTATCATGCATAGCTTCTCAAATACGGGATCGGCACAACAGCTTCGTTGTTGCATATCACAGCTAAAGTCACACGGTCATTCGGCCACTCCCGCTTCATCTCTGCAGTTTCGAAGAGATTAAATAAAATTTCACCAATACAGTCCTATTCTAAACGCGCTTGGAACGAGCATAGAAGTTTTATTGGTCTTTATATGTCAAAGAATGACCAGAAAATATTGACTGTGTTTTTTTGTAACCGCTGTCCTTTAAGTAAACACATTTTTCCTCTTTGGAATGCCATTGCGTAAGACCCCTCAATAAACTTGTCTCTAAGACTCTGAGAAAAAAAAAATCATTTTCATCAACTATGGTGCCATCTCACCCGTGTAAATTACTTTTATAAGTTTCATATTCTTTTTCATTTCAAATTGTATTCATCAAAATTGTTGAACTCACACGAAAAATTATTACTTCATTTAACTTTTTTACAACTGTTTTGAAAAAACAATTAGTTCCTTTAAAACACGTTTACATGTACATCAAGTAAACGTAAAATACTTTTAAACGACGGTTGAGGG
>NW_013666066.1:522456-522751 GCF_000517525.1 Limulus polyphemus | reverse complement strand
AACATTTATGTTATTATACTGTTTGTACAATACTGAAAGACACTGATCTGGATCTGTTCCCATACGTGGAAAACATTTATGTTATTATACTGTTTGTACAATACTGAAAGACACTGATCTGGATCTGTTCCCATACGTGGAAAACATTTATGGTATTATACTGTTTGTACAATACTGAAAGACACTGATCTGGATCTGTTCCCATACGTAGAAAACATTTATGGTATTATACTGTTTGTACAATACTGAAAGACACTGATCTGGATCTGTTCCCATACGTAGAAAACATTTATGG
>NW_013666066.1:485017-521456 GCF_000517525.1 Limulus polyphemus | reverse complement strand
GTGGAAAACATTTATGGTATTATACTGTTTGTACAATACTGAAAGACGCTGATCTGGATCTGTTCCCATACGTAGAAAACATTTATGGTATTATACTGTTTGTACAATACTGAAAGACGCTGATCTGGATCTATTCCCATACGTAGAAAACATTTATGGTAAAATCAAAATTTGATATTGTTGTTCAATTTAGGATGTAAGGTTTATTCGTAGTATGCGTCTTAACTTTACAATTGGTCATATTTTTAGAATCTGTCTCATTCATTTTGAATAAATTTTGGCCCTACTTCATCATTTTCATACGAACATACCACAAACCAAAGTGTAATGTCTACAAGCCATTTACGTTGATAATATCGACATACGTTAAATTAATAATTGTCTTTAATCTCGTGGTCACAAAGCTTTATTGTAATATGAAGATAAAAATAACTAAAATTTATTTTTAAAAACTATCAATATCAATGAATACAGTTGTTTATTGAAAAGGAGAACTAGACCACTTGAAGAATAATACAAGGATAATCAATACGCCATCTATTGAGAAATATTATACCTACAGTGCACCAAGTTGACAATGAATACTGCAATGCCTAAATAATAACTTAATGATTAAATTTGACTTTTCAGCAAATTTAATTTTGTTATTGAATCAAACTTTTCAGTAAAAAAATCTACTGTGGGGCAGTGAACATATTTCAATTCAGGTTGTCAGTAGCTCTCAGTTTCTTTTTCAGGAGTTAAAATGTCAGAATTCCTATTAAAATTAAGAGTGAGGGACATTGTTTTATTATATATATATATATTAGGTTTAAAGTAATTTGCAAATTAAGTATTTGGCATATTCATAGAATTTGTAATTTTGCTATAAATATACTGCCATGTTTTATGTAAAGTGAATAAAAAGTAAAGTTAAGTGAGTTGGCAGCAAAAGACATCATCTGATAACTACAACTATAACATTTTACATGGTTTATGGTATAATACCTTTTAAAATGCTCAAAGTTCCTATTATTTATTTTTCAGTTAATGCACACACACATACAGACATCACATGCGTCTAACTACATATGTAAACAAGTAAAATTTGTAAACTTAAGAATGTTTCTAAAAATAAATAAATACAATAATAAATAAAAATAAGTGTAATGTTCTAAAATGATTTCATAGAGTATTACAATAGAACACCCAGAATATTCTTGATATAAAGTCGTAATAGTTGTTCTATTATTAAATTTGTACTTGGTCCCTTTACAAAATGTGAAGCCCTTTTCTCCATTCTGGTATGGCTCTAAAAAAAAAAGAAGAAGAAAAAGTTAAAGTTGTATATAAATGTTTTATAAGTCAGAAAGACAACTTTACTAAACTAAATAAATAAAAAGCTAATAAACTAAAGAATGTTGTTTAAAGTACATAAAATCAACCATGACTCCAAGTTATTCACCATCTGAAATTAAATAACTGTGTAGAGATTTTTATTAAAATGTGTTTGCTTACATTTTTAATCATCTTTAAAAGTGCAGATTTTACACAACTCTTTTAAACATCTTGAAAAAAAAAAAGAAATTTCTTTTAAAATTCCTTTCATGAATGACAAAAATGAGGCTCATGATTTATGGCATCGAAATTGTGAAAAATCTCAGTCCCCCCCCCCAAATAAAAACAATTTGTTAGAAGTTAACATTTGGTTAACCTATTAATTTTATAAAAAACAAATGGTTTTAGGTACTTTTCTGATTATTATTTTTTGTATACTAAGAGAATCAATTACATTGATTATTGTCATGTAAAATAATATTTCAATCGAAATTACTATTAAATCAATTAATGTCATGAAAATAATGCATTGAACATAGTATTTCCAATTATTACACTTTTTCTATAATTACAACTATTCAAGTGATCAAGATACTGCCATTTTTAATTTCTCATTATTACTTTTGTCATTTTATCAATCAGTGTCATGACTCACGAAAATAATCAACTAATCTAAATTACTGTTTCTCGTTATTACTGTTTTGGATTATTCAATGATGATATGCATGTTCGATGACGAGGAACCCACTTTGAGACTAATAATGCTTGGAGACGGCTTGAATGGGTAACGAAGAAAAACCTTAATATAATTTTAACACGATGACAAAACCTTGTCGAAACGTTGTACATTTGCTGTTATGTTAAACTTATATTCAAGTTTTTCTTTCAAGCCGTCTTCAAGCATGATATGCATGTGTTCTGCTTTTACACAACTCCCAGATGTAAAGGTATGAGAATTGGTTACATAACTGACAGCAATGCCTGTTGTTCGTATTTACCTTACCTATATGTTTAATAATAGTGTAGCTTTAACTTAATATATACTCTTTACTTATTACCAACTAAAAAGGTGACCAGTGTTATTTACAGTAAAATTGCTTTAATAAAAAGCTACAGTAAGTTAATATTCTTTATTCGCTTAAAAAGAATATTGATTACTGAATAACTTGGTCATTTAATTGTGTTTGTCAGGAACTACAAGACATGGATTAATATGTCTAAAAGTATGTAGCATTGGTAAGTTGTTATCCTGTTTAGTTAGGTCTAGCTTTACATAGACAGGAAACACTGGCTGTCCTCATGTGCAGCTTAAAAACTGCTTAATACAGTAAGCTTGATTTACTGATTGCTAATCATGCACATGTATTTCCTGAAAATATAAACATATTAATAATCATTTTAATGTGTTCTAAATTACCATATGTATCAATAAAATTCTCATTTAAATGCTTATAATTTATTTTATACTTATAAAGTTTTTCCACTAATTCTACTAACTGCCCAATTCTACTACCAACATACACATACACACACACTGTAAGAAGATAAATCTTTCTTGAAACAACTTCTCTAATTTAATAAATTTAAAATTTTATGAAACTCTGTGATAGTGAATTGTGACTGTCTCATCAAACATTTAGATATGTCATTGGTTTCAAGATGGTTGTTACTTAAATATTTCAAAGTTTTATTTTTTCCTAATGTAAATCTTCCATTTTGGGACTTGGAGTAAATCGTTTACAACAACACGATTTATTTTAAAAATACTTATTAGTAAATATAAAATGTTCCAAACAACAGCATCATTGAAACTTTATACAAATTACTGTAGTGAATAAATTATTGTATTTTAAGTTAATAAAACTTTACCATGTTACTTTTGATCTTATCACGTGTCAAAGTAAACATGGGTGATTAAACACATGAATATTAGTGTGTTGGGTTACTTAAATTTCTTATACAAAGACTGTATAATTTAACACTATAATTGTAACTGAGGAGGTTGGGTAATGTACTGTATTCGTAGCAATCACCACTTTTCTTTCTTTAGTAAGTTATATATTTACTTTATCATTTCAGAATTCATAACACTGTTGGTACAAAAAAATTGTGTGACCAATATATGGGCTGTGGTTAAGCAGTGTCAAATAGCTTAACTATAAGCATATAGTAACTCCATGGTAGAATAAAATTCATAAGGTCCTCAATGAACACTTTATTAAGACAAGAATAGGTATATATATATATATATTTATTTTTTTAACCTTCATATTTAATTCAAGGCCTAGAATAATGACTAATGAAAAAGTTTTCTATTTATTCTAATTTTATTGTAACGTCTCCTAAACTTTTTTATTTATACTAAAATAGTAAAAACCTATATTATGATAAGTTTAAGATAATTTCAACAAATCTCCTTTAAAAAATTCAGATTATATTAAGTTCGTAAACCCTCTCCTCCATTACCCCAAAAAGAAAATCATTCAAATATTTGAATGTATGGAAAGCACTCCATTATTAGATACATTAATAAGTTGTAATACATTATTTAGTAATTTTGAGGATGTTTAGACTTGCTCACTACAACTAACTGATTATTCAAGTGATAACACTCTGCCAGAAAGAAGAGTGCTTGTTTGTTTCTTTGTTTTGAATTTCGAGCAAAACTACACGAGGGCTATCTGCGCTAGCCGTCCCTAATTTAGCAGTGTAACACTAGAGGGAAGGCAGGTAATCATCACCACCCACCGCCAACTCTTGGGCTACTCTTTTACCAACGAATAGTGGGATTGACCGTCACATTATAACGCCCCCACGGCTGAAATGGCAAGCATGTTTGGTGGGACAAGGATTCGAACCCGCGACCCTCAGATTGCGAGTCGAGTGCCCTAACCACCTGGCCATGCCGGGCCAAGAAGAGTGTACATTAAAAATTAATTGTAAAAGGTGTATGATGCAAAAAAATACAAGAAAAGACCATTTTTCACTAGTGATAACCCCAGACATGCAACCAACACAGTTGAGGCATAAAAAAATGATTACACTTTAACTCTTTCCCTGTCAGGCTTTTTTTGGAAATGAGCTAAAAATATTGTTTTTTGTTCACTTTTTGATAGCCTATACTTATATATTAATGAAGTTATTTTATTATCTGTTATTATATTCTTACCCAAAATATACTCAATAAATGTTACATATCTGGATTTATATGTGATACATATATTATTTCAATGAAACTACAGTAAAGAACAGGATTTTTTTTTCCAGTTTACGATACATATTTCGGAATAAATCCAATACAAATCAACACAAACAGCATTTCCAATGCCATTTAGCAAGCAATGATTGTAATACACGACAACAGGCAAATATTCTTTGAAACATTGGGGGTGCCTGAGTTATCTCAGGCAAATCATGGAAAGGGTTAAATTAAGTCATTGTTTATAATCATCAGTGAAAGAACCAGAAAACATATTACAGATTTTATCCATTAACAGCAGTAAACCTTACCAAAAATAGTCTTTCACAAGAATGACCATTCCTAAAAGGAAGCCTTCACACAATATAATAAGTTTGTAAAAGAAATACTTGAAACTAAAAAACACAACTGCTATAAAAGTTGATTTCACCTAGTACTCTAAAGGTAGGTTGTAAGAAGAGAAAAACCATTCTGAAATCCAAAATGATTATTGCAGGAGTGGGAAAACACTTACCCCAAAGCAGTAACTCTTAGGGGTGCAAACGAACCTAAGTTAATACTGTAGACAGGGATACTGCCAATGATAGGTACTACTTTCTGTCTGGAAAAGTTAGTTACCCCCAAGTATCACAAATACAGGAATAACCAGCCATACCCAAGAAGAAAATATATCATTAAAAAGCATCAAATCAATACAAGTTCCATAGCCCCCCCCCCCGAGTCTTGAAAAAAGGGCCCCTGCCAAGAGTTAGTTCCATTGTACTACTAGAATAAGTGCTCCTCATCTTCTTTCTTTTTCTCCCTTATCCCTTCCATTTCCCTCATATAACCTCACCATAGTTTCCAATACCCTTCCTACTTCCTGTCAACCCAAAACCCCAATTATCTAACCTTTTCTTGATGGATGAAGAGGGACTACCATCCCTAAACATCCTTGGAAGAATTCTCCACCCCATTTTGCTTTGTTCTGACACCCAACCAAAATCAAATAGAAGAGGATAAGTAGTATGATAATGATGCAATGTTTTTGGTGCAACAAAAGATGTTAATAGAAGTATTACGTCAAGAGACAAACAGTTGAACTTGCATGTTTCATTAGAGGTAAAAAAATTTGAAACTGGTACTTAGAACTGGGCAATATCAGTCAATTAATCACAGAGTCAGGCCATGGCCTGACCACTTTTTCATGGTATATGTAGCTACAATTTATGTATTAAAACTTGCTTCTTTTAATTCAATACATTACACTAAATATTTACACTGTGTGCAGTATTTGCAATTAAAATAGCTCAAGATTCAATCTCATAGCATCAAATTTTCAAAAATCTTCTGTAGGGACATACCTCCAGACCCCTTCCCCCCCTTAGAAATGGCAATGGCCTGACAACTCCAATGTCATACTTAAAATAATCAACTAATCAAAACTATTAAATCTATTGTCATGCAAATATCTAACTGAAATTAGTGGTTCTGGTTATTATTGTCATCATGTCTGTTTGTTGTTTAGGGCAAAGCTACATAATGGGCTATCTATGCTCTGCCCACTGCAGATATCAAAACCCAAATTCAGCAATACAAGTTTTTTGTGTTTTACTTCAAGTCTTTATAGATTTGGGTTAGAATGGCCAGATGACTTGTGGGTTTGAGGGGGGGGGGGGGGTGCTTGTGATATGAGTACCTCAGGTTTGATTCCCATTGCCACTAAACTTACTTGTCCTGTCTTTGTTATGGCAGAACTACTAAAGCTAGTTGCCATTATCACTAATGAACTGCTGATTAGGGGGAATAAAAACTGCTTGGAGCACTCATTGCTAACTCTGACTACTTAAATATTAAATAAACTGTAAATTTACATTGTATTGCATTGCTAAGCTATAAGTGTGTACCTGCAATCTTTAATTTAGAATAAGAAACCGTTGTTCTTTAAGATAATGACTTGTTCTAAAAAAAACAAATTATTTTTTTCTTTCAATATACAACCAATAAAACTAAACACCACACACTAGGGTGTGCTTGGAAAGGATCAATCAAAAGAGCTACTTGATTAAATACATATTTACACAAATGTGATTTTGTTGAACTTGTGTAAAAGCTTAGATAAACTAAGGCCCCTTTTAAATTTTGATGTTTTCCATGCATACAGTATAAGACTAACCTGTGAGAGATCTTTACTTGAGAAAATATTTCTTTAGATTCGTTAGAGGATTGCCTCCTTATCTTCCAGATCTCAGTAGGTTCAAGTAACCGAGTAGGATCCCTAACAGCAGTTACGGATACCTATAAAAGAAGTAAGACGTCAAAAACACAACTGTGAAAGACATAGGATCTTAAAAACTGGTCATTTTAATCACAAAGTACACTACAAAATGCAAGGACCTTAGATAACATCAACTAGAATCTCAAAACGTGGAATGACATCAAGAAACAAAAAAAGAAATTGGTCATCTTAACCAGAAAGTTCATTACAAGTACTAGAATTTCAAAAGATGGGATAATATCAACAGTCACAAGTAATGATGTAGTGTTAAAAAATTTTGTCGAGGAGCCAAATAAATCCTAATTAATTTTTAGCTCTTGAATTATGCATGCACATATAGGTGTATTTCAGGCATTTAATGTGTTTGTAAATTACCAGCCACTTATCAGTCAACTTCAAATCATAACAGTTACTATTCATGAAAACAATGATGTCAATAGTGCCTCAATCAGTGCTAAGTCTGTCATATTCCTGCAAGTGTGATGAGCCCTGGTATTGGGCAAAAGGCCACATCAGCATTAGATACAACAGTTGTAGTGTGGTTGACATTTTATTACATAATCTTATTTGCTTTCACTCATAATTTCTTAGAATTTATATACATATAACTGGTATATCTGAATCATAAAAGTACTGTTGTTACATTACATGTAACTTACACAGCATTTTTAAACATACAAGCTTAATTCTATAAAATACTAAACCTACAATTTATTTTTTTACAATTGCTCATACCTACTTGAATTACCCCACTTTACCATTGGTGCAAACAAGTAATTTTAACAAGAGAGTGTATTACAATATTCTAAGATCTCACTTAACACTAAAAGTCACAACAAGCTGGTTATCATACCCAAAAATTTCAGTACAACTTTGTAAGCCACAACGATCTTAAAAAAGTGAGACAACATCAACAGTCACAATGCAAACTGGTCCTTTTAATCAGGGTGACACTTGGATCACAGAGAAAACATTATTTTCCTAACCCAGAAGTTTATTACACGTTTATTACCAGACACTAAGATCTTAGAAACAGAGAAAACATCAACAGTCAGTACACAAACTAATTTTCTTAGCCAAGTGGTGCATTACTAGATACTATAATTTTCGAAAAAGAAATAACACCAACAGTTCCATGTTCTTTTAGCCAAATGAATCACATGTTATGTAACCAAAGACAAAAATTACTATACAATTTGAGGCCAGAAAGTTATCACTATTTAAAATATTAGCAATTAGCAGTATTTATAAATAGAGTGAAATAATTTGTTTTGGTAAATTATTGTTCTGTTTTTCTTTTCATAATTAAAAAGAATATGCTGTTCAAAACACAAGCTATTAAAATGTATACATATAGCAAAATAACAGTCAATTATAACATGTAATATTACTTTAAAATATCATAATTAAACATAATGCATTTGCCAAGATCTTCACATTTCTTTATTACACTCCACAAATCCCGATTCAATCAATTCTTCTCTAATTTTTATTGCTAAAATTCAACCTATGTACTGTGATGTAGTTTTGTCTAAAATTAACCCTACTACGTACTGTGTAAAATGTGCTTTCATTTGACAAAAATTAAGAATATGTATGCATGTACAAAAGAAGCAAGATGTAGGCAGTTTTTAGGTTCATTAGAATTAATACCTGCAGTTGGAAAAGAAACCAGTCTTAAATATTACCAACCATGTATTTTACAGTATTTGTATATATAATATAGTACTTAAATATGTACAGATGTACCCAGCTAAAAACGTAAAGTTTACTTTTCCTGTATTGTGCTGAATTTCTTTATCAAATCCCGATAAAACAGGATTCACTTCCTAAGCTTTTTTTAAAGCTACATTAGTTTCATTAAAAGGGGGCAACTGCCCAGGGGCCCAACTATTTAAAGAGGCCCAGGTGGTTGGAAAACATAAATTTTATTTCAAATTAAGATTTGCTTCAAGAAATAACTTTAATTATGAAGAAAAAAACAACAATATATATGATGGTAATAAAATCTAGGAAAAACCTTAATTGGGCACAACATTTCAGGCCTAAACCTTTCTTCTGATTATATTTGTTCAAGTTCAATATACAGAGCACATTCAATTATCAGTAAAAAAAGGAAACAACAAGAGAATGGTTGGAAGTATGATGTAAAAATAATGGCAAATCAATTGTTGTAACGAAATGACGTAAGTGAAAGAGATGCAGAAGGAAAAGGTGACAAAAAATACACACAGCTGATATGATAAGAGTAACAGTGGGAAAAGTCTGAGGATTTTAAAAGTAAAGTTACAAAAAGAATTTCTCATTTAAACCAAATGAAGAAATTGTACATACGGTATAAATAAGGTAACGTAAACTTTCACGTAAACAGTCTGTTGGTGTAGATCTTACAACAACAAGTCTGAGATATCACAAATCGTATTCATTGTCTGAAAAAGTCTTGAGACTGGTGAGTCAAGATTACAATTTAATATGTTTCATCTGGGTTTGCAAAGTCTAAAGTTTGATGAATGCGAAAGTTGTCCCAGATCATTTTGGTTATTTGAGGGGACATAATTAGGTAATAAAGAATAGATAAAGTATAACTTAGTTTTGAAAGAGATAACAAATTCATTTTTCTTTTAAAGGAATATAATAAATAATGAAGCATAAACCAAGAGTATGCTTACAAGGTATATGACTAGCTTTAAAGAAAGCCTTTTGTAAGGTTTCTTTAGGATAGGAAAAGAAGTCAGTCATTTCTTCAGACTCGGAGATGAAATCATCATTATCATTACAAATGTAATGTAAATGCAAAAACTAAGAGTAACGAATTGAACATAAAGTGGTGGCGGGGATGCTTCAAAATGTAAGTAGGAATGAGAGTCTGTGTGCTTATAATGAACAGTAGTGTCCAGCTTGTTATTTTTAATGATGATTTCTATGTGAAGAAATGACAGGCAGCTGGTAGAAATGTGCCAGATGAAGTTTAAAGAATACTATTAACAATAAATATGCAGAATATGTCAATATATGGCATACAAATTAGGAATTTTTCCTGGAAACTGGAAAAAAAACCAACTGATTTTCCATACAGCCAACAAACAGATTTGCATATGAAGATCCCATTCTGGTTACCATAGCAATACCACATAATCTATAATAATAAAAGGGTGTGTCTGTGTATGTTTGTAACCACTGTAGCTCCAAAAGGAAAGAACTTAGAAACCTGAAATTTTGTACCCATACTAATTGAACCCTGAGGGTGTGCACCTAGGTATTATTACTTATCTATGTGCATGCACGTTTTTATCATTCCTAAGTAAAGTTATGGTGTTAAAACAGCTTATGTTATATATTTTTTTACCCCTGCCACATTAATTATGCATATGACATATATGACTGAAAGTGTACTTTCAGATAGTGTGACATCATACTGTTGTTTTGTGCTCAACTTGAATGTTATAAGAAGTGTTTAACAGTGTTTCCTCAGCACGTAAATTTATCCAGTTTAAGGGTCAGTACCACCTTAATCTTAGCCAACTAATGTAAGCTCTTCCACATGTACAGTACCTACTTCTTTTTTTAATCTGGCCAATCTTTTATCTCTTAACATATCTTCTTGCTCCTTTCTCTTTTGTTTTTCTTCTTTTCTTAGAAGCCACTGTTGGTCCTTCTTTTGAAATTCTACAATTTTTTCTTTATCTTTATTTGTTAAAATTTCTTCTATTTTCCTCCTTTCTTTTAGCTCCTTTTCCCACTTCTGTCTTTCTAAATCCTCTTGTTGTTTACGATGTTCTTCTAATTTTTGTTTAATTATTGCCTGCCATAAGAAATTTATATAAAAAACTTAACATTTTTAATTCAACTTAAGTCATTAAGAAAACGATATAATTAAATACATAAAGCTTTCTTTGTTGAAGGTATCATGAGAAGTTCAATCTCACAAGTACTCAACTTATACAAAGTGGACTTTCATTACAGTTTCCCTCGGTATATTAAAACAATAAATGTACTTAATACATTAACCAATGGCATAACTTCCAGCCCAACAGAACAACTGCTCACAAAAATCATCGTAAAATATCTAGTAACAAAACGAACCATATTTTTAAAGACAGTACTAATGACATTACACACACACACACACACACACATATATATATATATATATAAAGAGAGAGAGAGAAATATTTATAGTTAATTTTCAAATAAATACTTCAATACATTGCAATAAATATTGTCAAGTGTTGATATATACTGAAACTGAATGACCTATAGGACTAATAAAATAATCAGTATCAGTACAAACACAAGTAGGATCCATACCACAGTCTATAAACAGCTAATGTCAGAAGAATGGAAGAAACTGATGTATTAAAACAACTAAACTGAAAGTAGCACGAGTGGAGCTCACACAGACTACCCTACTACTAAAAGTCAGGTATGAATAACCCCCTGGTGGGCAGAGCATTGATAGTCCATTATGTAGCTTTGTAGTTAACAAAAACAAAACTGTAAGCTCTCAGACTCCCTCCTGAGCAACTGGGGTGGGGGTAAAGAAAATATCCTCATGTTTGAGTGTAAGTATACTGACATTAAAGAAAAAATAAAAACAATGTGAATTATGGATTGTGTATTTTAACAAATACAAATCTGAAGCATCCAAGTTAGACTAAACTATATGAAGTGGAAAATATTTTTTGTTTACATCTTCCAAAATGAAAAACAGTCATACTGCTATGACATCAACAGAAAGTTTCAAGAAGCTTTAGGAACACTCTAAAATGGTCAGCTTGCAAAAAAAACTGAAACTTATAAAGCTCCAACAATATTACTATTGTAAATTTTTTATACTTTAAGATTTATACTTAATATTTCTTATTTTTGGTATACATTTGTTTGTTTATTTGTTATGGATTTCGCGAAAAGCTACACGAGAATTATCTGTGCTAGCTGTCCCTAATTTAGCAGTGTAAGACTAGTGGAAGGTAGCTAGTCATCACCACCCACCGCCAATTCTTGGGCTACTCTTTTACCAATGAATAGTGAGATTGACTGTCACATTCTAATGCCCCCATGGCTGAAAGGACAAGCATGGTTGGTGTGATGGGGATTCGAACCCGCAGATTGCGAGTCGATCACTCTACCCACCTGGCCATGCCGGGCCTTTGGTATATGTATACTGTTCATAAGTATCCTTAATGACTCAAGAAACTATTCGTTCTTTATACAAAGTTGTATTTATGCCTTTTTTATTAAGAGAAAAATAGTTTAGCCTTTTGCGCATTAAAAACAAAAATAAACATTTTTCTGGATCAAAAATTCAAAATGTTTTCTTCTAATAATTGGTTTATAAGATAGATAAAAATAATTAAGTTATACGTACATGTTATAAATCTCAGTTGAGTGTCAGTGTGAAGAAATCAGTAAAGAGTTTTGTTTTAATATTAGCATTTAAAAGTAATAAGTAAAATGTAGAGACCTTTCGAGGTTTTTACTTTTGAGAAATGTTTTAATTTATTGCCAATAAATGAAATCCCATATACTTGTAAGCATGTGTATGATATGAAAACTGTTACCTAGTTGAAACCATTATATATTTCTGAATTAAATGTTTGCTTGTAACCAGTAAATGTAGTTTTCCTAATACACCAAAAGGAATAAAATAAAAAACACATACATATATATATATATAGAGAGAGAGAGAGAGAAAAAAACTTTGCCATGTTTATATCACATGGAATGTAATAAGCAGTGTTTACAAAAAAAACTGTAATAGAAATTAACAAATTCAAAATAATTTAATTAGCAGGTGTTAATTACAAAAGGTATAAAATACATACACAGCCAGCCTTTCAGCTTCTAAAGATTGAAATGTACATACTTTCTGAACGTCTACAGTATCAAGTATGGGATAACAGACAAAGGACTGGTATTGTTTTGAACAAGAATTTCTTACAATATCCAATATTAAACCACGTATACATTCGCACTACATAGTGAATTATGAATTCATGTTTATAAACATGTTTTTTATGAACTTGTAGTCAGTTACTGTTATCATGATTCAACTTTTACATAATTAGCACTTCTTTTGCTCCAAGTTTAATTTCCACGTCTTTAGCAGGCCTGTGATTGGATACATGAGCTTAATAGGATGTAATAATACCTTAATGTACATATAACTGAACATTATTTGGCAAGTCAAATTATGTGAGTTGAAATGCTTCCATACAAGCTCTTCAAGGTGAGGGGGCAGCACTTACCACTTGTACTAAAAGAGAAATTGACAATTCTCTGTTCAGAACACAATGTAATATAATACATCATTTGATAGATGAAAACCTTAGCTTGCTATTGGTTATAAATAATATAATATTAAATGCAAGAGAAAAACTATTAACAAATCTTGAAAGAGAGGATGTGACAGATGGGTGTGGCAAAAGGGGGTCTGATTTTCTATTTGATGGCTCTGTAGCCAAACAATATTGAAGGTCTATAAAAATTATGTTTTGTCTGAGCAATGATGATATGATAGTTAGTAATTTACATTATGGTGTTAAATAAATTATGGAAGAGGGGATGCCTAGAGAAAAAAATGTCACAATTCTCACTTTAGGGAAAATTCAGGATTTTTTAAAATATTGCCTTATGAAATCAAGAACCTAAAACTTATATAGTATTAAAATATGGATTATTAGCTATGATTTTATGCTATACTAACTGGTATAACATAAACAAAAAGTAATTGAATTAAATTTTTAATGTAAGTCACTAAAACCTAATGACATGAGCAGTAAAGGATGCCAATTATGAAAGGGTTACCTTATATTTATATGTACATAAAGCTTAAGATATCTAGAACCTAAGTTCCAAGACCTTTCTAGTATTTTGCATAATTCATAAAAACCTGGTATGTATGGTTATCACAGGAAGATAAATTAATTACTCTTTTCTCCTGGTCTATAGACCTCTTCTTCTGCTCAAGCTTCTTTTCTTCTTCAAGTTCTTGTTCTTTTAAAACTCTCTCTGCTTCTTTATAAGCCTGTACATAAAATTATCTTATTGTAAAAAAATGATACAGATGCTCAAAGAAGATATTTTATATTACCTACTGTACATCCAAGGAAGATAAACCTATACTTCCAACTAACTTCCACAAGTCTCTGTGCCACTCCTTGAAACAAATGTGACCTAACTCCAGGAGGGCATCACAAAGAAACAGGATTAAGAAAATATAAACCTTTCTAAATAAATGTTGTGATGTATAACCTTTGTTCAAGCTAGAGGAAGAGTACAAGATTATGACATTGCCAACTAACCACACATAGAACACCTGCATGAAAACTAACAAACATTTATTGAAAGGTATATTCTTTACTGGTTGTGGCAGAAGTAGTTCTTTCAACTACAAGAAGAGTCTTTAATATTAGAAACATCAAAAGATAAATGTAGTCTTTAATATTAGCAACATCAAAAGATCAATGTAGCGTCTTTAATATTAGCAACATCAAAAGATCAATGTAGCGTCTTTAATATTAGCAACATCAAAAGATCAATGTAGAGTCTTTAATATTAGCAACATCAAAAGATAAATGTAGAGTCTTTAATATTAGCAACATCAAAATGTAGAAATATTTTGTACTTTTTCTTTTACAGCTAATGTTTGTACAATGATACCAAATATTATAACGTGTTACAATTTATTCCAATGTAAAACAATTAATAAAATTTGATAAACCTTTACTGTAACTCGATAAAACTGCATATTGATTGAAGTAACAAGGCCGAAATTGGCACTGTTTTGTTCAAAACTATTTTAAATTTCCCCCTAGTGAGCTACGAATGCCATATTATACACATAAAACAATCAGAAAATTCACAAACACTAATGTTTTTTTTTTACCAGAGCATATTGAAGTCAAAATTTGCAATTTTGCTTTTTAATATTTTGTTTATATAATTAAATGCATAAACCTTTTCATTGAGCAAATGTTTAACTGAAATATTCAAAAAATGTGTGGAAGCAACATCAAGTTAAAGATGGATGAGCCTTTTTTTCTTCATTTTTGTTTGAGGATCACAAATTAATACCTTGAATAGATTTTGCCATTGTTTTTGAAATAAAGCAAATATTGACAAATATCATATTTTTTTACTTTCACAGTCACATTATCCATAACAAAAAATAATTTATATGTTTATAAAGTTTACTACCAAAGTATCAGATAAGTGTTCTAAATTTCTAAAATATTTCAAAATGTTGTATTGCCAGGTATTCTTGAATAAGTTTACACTGTATTACAATCAGAGTGTTCTGTTCATGACACCAAGTACCTGATAAGTGTTAGGAAAGAGTTCAAAATACAAATACTTTTGAAATGTGCTCATAGAGATATGCTCAGAATCCTATCTCCATCAATGTCTTCATATAATTAAAATTCTCTCAGCAGTCAATTAAAAAAGTTTATAAGTAAATTTTTATGTTTTGTCCTCTCAGTTATTTTTGGTTTACCATTCCTATGTTAGAGTTCTGTAATACATATACATTAGTACTTAATTAACATATATTTTAAATTTTCATACTAAATTACATAATTTTCAAGGTGCATATTCTATTATACGAAATCAAAGAATGTAATGTATGTGATAATATTATTACCTTCCATTCTTTTATTTTTTCTAACTTCTTCTGCCTTTCTTCAAATAGCTCTCTCTGTTTATTTTTCTGTGCAACAGTCATTTCTGGTTTTACATCTACTTCATTGAAAGCTGTGTTTCTTTTTTCCTGTAAAAAAGTGCACTGTGCTCCATTAAAAACATTCAATACAAAGTTTCCTAGTTCATTTTATCTGTAATTTTCAATTTCTATTTACACGTGTTGACAAAAGAATACAATTAAACTTGTATTCAGTATTTCTTGTAGGAAGCCTAAATTTTAATGATTCTTCTCAAAGTTAAGTTTTCATTGTCGGAGTATAAAAAAAAAATACTGATTAAACAAATCAGCTCCCTTGACACTAAGATGCTGTAGGTGACAGATAAAAGTTATAATTTTCCTATGCTGGAAATGTATTTTTGATAGGTATTTACATAAGGAACCAAAACAAGTCCAAAGGGCAAGAGATAAAACTGGGACAGAAGCACGTGGTGAAAAAACCTAAGACAGCGACCCAAGAATGGAAAATAAGAACATGTACCGAGGACATTCCCATTCAAGCAAAAAAAGACTAACCAAATATGATTAAAGACTACATAATAAATGGGGAAAACCCAAGAAGTGACTGAGGCAGGACTGATTGGTTCAGAACCCCAAACAGCATCGAGCATACATAACGAATGGAGCTGTAGGAAGGACAGGTAAATGAAAGAAGATAACAATATCACAAAATGAAACAAAAGAGCAACTAAAATATATTAATATAGCATGGCAGATACCCCACATAATGCTAAATGTACAGGATGAGCCCAAATAATGGACTGGTGGAGAAAAAGGAAATGACTTTAAGTCCTTATTAGCAGTGGATGGGAAACAAACAACAGTGTACCATCCAAGAAAATCACAAAAGCAAAGAAGCCATGTGTGAAGGGAAAGAACTGAAGATGGCAAGTGCTCCAACATGGAGGGAAAGAGGAGGAGGTATCCAACAAAAATCCCTAAGTATAGATGAAACACCTAAAAAAGGAAGTGGAAGATAAACATTACCTGAAAAAGAAATGAGTACAGCTATTATAGGAGGAAGATAATCAATATTGGGAGCAGATAGGGTGGACCCCAGCCCCCGGGGACCCACACAAATGCAATTAAGGGTAAGAAGTATAAACTAAATGAAATTAATAGTAAAGGGAAAAATTATAAAGAATAACGAAAATGAAACAGTCAATATATCAAAAAATGTAAGAAAAGGTAGTGAAATAAACATATGTACTACATGTTATGTGTTGAAAAAAACAAATATTTAACCTAACTATCGATTATCCCAGATGTATGACCACAGGCAAACTGCCGTTAACAGATTCTTGTTAAGCCTAAACTAACAAGATATTTAACTTAATTAACAACTAACCATGAAGTAGAACTATGGTAAACCTAATATAACAGACACATGTTAAACCAAATTGAACTGTGCAGGACAAATGATATCACTTACGCTCTAAAATAAAATCTTAAACTAACAATAAGTATGTACCACATTGGTAGGAGTGATTGAAGACCCCAGCTCAAGGGTTCCACATAACCAAGTTAATATGAAGAAGTATAAAAGATATATATAATAACAAAAATGAAATAAATGTTAATTTATAAAACGAAGGAAGTTTGTATTAACAATAACCTATTTATGAGACGTGATGTATGGAACAAAAACAATATAGTTAAATGAATGATTGATTACATGTAATCCTAAAATAACTAAGACCCCTGGTAATCCTAAGCAAATGGTTTAGGAGAAAATATACATCTAAGCCTAATGTCTAACCTAACCTAAACTATGACCAATCTAACAAAACTTTCATTATAGAATTCAAATAATTACAGATAACAATAAGAAAAATAAAATTATTCAAAAACCATAACAGTATAATGTCTTATCTTTCCAAAGTCAGAGGACTGTATTTCAAAATGTATGGGCCCCCAAACTCGAGGTGAGGCCCGACAAAGGTCATCTCACTGAAAAATCAATCTCCCAATGAAGTAAAGCCAGTAAGTTTCCAGTAGAATACTACAACCTGAAGCCAGTGTAAATGTATTGATAGAAAATGTAACGTCCGAAGTGATAATGTAAAATTCATAATGCAAAATGAATAATCAAACACAACTGTGTTGCCAGAAAGAAATAAAAAATGTTTGTAATGAAGCAATAAGTTCCGTAACTGGGTAGAAACATAAAATAATTCAACTTCAGAATATCTCAACTAGTTATAAATGTAAAGAGCAAACTGGATAAGAGAAATATTGCAACCTAGAATTGACTGATTCCAATACGTCTTGTATGCAAATCATCATGCGACAATTCTCCACCAATAAGAGTGTGACATACTTTCTTGATGCATGTAATTCTCTCTTTTCATGGCCAGGTGGTTAGGGCATTCGACTCGCAATTTGCAGGTCGCGGGTTCGAATCCCCGTCACACTAAACATGCTCGCCCTTTCAGCTGTGGGGGCGTTATAATGTGACGGTCAATCCCACTATTCATTGGTAAAAGAGTAGCCCAAGAGTTGCCGGTGGGTGGTGATGACTAGCTGCCTTCCCTCTAGTCTTGCACTGCAAAATTAAAGACGGCTAGTGCAGATAGCCCTCGTGTAGCTTTGCGGGAAATCCATAACAAACAAACTCTCTTTTCAATTCTACCAAACTATCATTTCTCATTTGACAGTACTCATGTTGTAACGTTTAGTTTGTGCTCTCTTCGAGTGTTTTATTTATTCTGTATCATGTTGGAGGTTCAAATATTGTGGCATATGCAAACATTTTTTTGCATATAGAAAGCAGCACTGAAGGAAAATAGCTATTTATGTGAGTGGAGGTAATGTACTGTATTGGAAATTAAACCTTTTCTACTTGATAAGTGTGTTTATCATAAGATTTTGATAATTCAAGACAGAAAACCCAAACCAATTTGTCTGTATATAGTAAATCTTTCATTTTTTATCTTTTTTAAACATAAATATTAATCAGAGATGAGAGAAATATACGTTTTTTCATATTACAGTTACGGATTTCTTTATTGTTTGTTTTGTAAGAGATATCAGACTCACACAAAAATTATATTTATAAATTTATACTATCACAATCATGTCTCTAAGTTTCAAGAATACATAAGTTCTCTAGCTGAAGTACAAGAAAATATACTAAGTATAAATATATATATAGAATGCTTTTTGTTAGCTGATTATGTAATGAGTGCTTGTGAGCACAATGACAATATATACTCTTAATTTTAATAGGGAAACTAGGTCTCCGTGCAATTTAAGGATTTTAGAGAACAGTATATATTCCTACTGTGAGCATACTCCAGTAGCTCAACAGCAAGCTTGAGGGCTTATAATACAAAAATTCAATCTGTGCAGTAGACACAGCACAGACTTTTCTTTGACAAACAAACCTATTATCAACATTATCTACATATAAAAAGTGAAAACAACTGATCAAGTGGATTACTAGCTTATTTGGATTTGAAATAATTGTCATTTACTAAAATATTGTAAAAAGACCCGATTGACTGTCTCTGCAATACAAGTTATAACATTACATGATGGTTACTAAGCACTAACGATACGAGAAAGTGAATGAATGTTTGTATTAAAAAAAATCATAATCAAGAAATTTTTAATAATTTATCCTATGAATTAATGGTATGATCATGTTTTCAGAAAAACCATTGCTACCAAGGGTACAAACAAGTTTTAAACAAATATTTAACACAGTGATTCCTGGCTGTGGTTGAGCAAACATAAACATAAGAACCACATTCCACTCATATGAGACCTTAATGTTTTATTTAAACTTGCCCCCCCAAAAAACCTATGATTTACTGTAGTTTGTAAGAGTTCAGATTGATTAAATTGCCATTTATAAGTGTATGTATTAACACTACTTTCGACTTACAATAGTGCCTGCTTCAAATAAATCTAGATTCAAAATAAATAATTTCTAATTAATATGAATTTGCTACAAGTAATAAATGATTTGTTTGGTTGTGTTTAAGTGCAAAGCTACACAATGGAGTACTCGTGCTGTGCCCACCATGAGTATCAAACCCTGCTTTTTAGCAATATAAGCCCTCAAGCTTGTCACTAAGAATTGTATTGAATGAGAAAATAAAAATTTTGATTTAAAGTATTACAATGTAATAATAAGTTTTTCTAAAATTTCTTTTTTAATAAATATTATCAGTAGTTCTAAAAACTGCATAAAAAATAGTAATAAAAAACTGAATTATGCCTAAGAGTGCTGATCATATCACTTAATAGTGAACTATGTTAGCTTGCCAGAATAAATTGCAAAATTTAAGTTTAACCAATAGGGTATATGTATTTTAAATATACAATTCATAATAATAAAAGCAAATATTACTTTTATTTCTAATGAAACGTATCACTTATGATACATATAATGCTACATTGCACCATGTACCAAAAAAAAAACATTTAGGGCAATTTATCCTATTTCTAAACAATTTGTTAAAGATATCTAAACCACAAGTCTATAAAACATTACTATAATAGATCATTACAACTAATACACAACAGTAGAAAAATTACTTCTATATGGTCAAAAATTGTAAAATAATTTCAGAATGATCATCTCCAAGTTTTTAGTCATCAGGTACACTAATATGATAAGTTACAAGATTTCCTTGTTAATTCCTTTTCTACACCGAATCATGTATTTCAATGAAGAAAAGATTACTTAAAGGTCTAATCTATTCTTTGATTTGCTACTCCTGCTGTAGCAAAATTTGCAGCTTATCAGTTCGGCTCGGTAGAGTGAAGCAAATGGATATGGAACACCTCATATAGTGATGGAATGTAAGCAACTTGTTTGGTTTTGACTGGGTGTTTGGATAACATCTAAAGTATTTAGGATTATTGATGATGATTAACGCACTAACACCAAAACCAAACATAACAAGATTTTGTCACTTATTAGAAACAATTACAAAAATTATTCAAATAAAAGAACATTAAAAGCAAAACATGTATCAAATGGGTTACAAGTTTCAACAGTTTCCTTTACATCTACCTCTTTTTTCTTTTTCCACTCCTGTATCGCAATTTCTTTTCCTTTCTTTTTTATTAAGTATTCTTGAAACCAGGTTTTATGGTCAAGAATCTGTTGCTCCGTCAGACCAATTAGTTCAGTGATTGCTTGTTTTAAGAAAGTGTCTTCATCCTGTTGGTAAAGTTTAATAACAACAGGTTGGTTTATAAAATTGTATATAATAAATTAATAATCTATATTAACTAAAAATATTTCATATTCATACAAACCTTAGAACATTCTTTGATTTGCTTTTCTATATGACTGTTAAACAGCTGATGCATAATGGAAAATAAAGAATGTTAAAGTGAAAACATGTTTTTAAAA
The DNA here is from genome assembly GCF_000517525.1 of Limulus polyphemus. Lineage (NCBI taxonomy): Eukaryota > Metazoa > Arthropoda > Merostomata > Xiphosura > Limulidae > Limulus > Limulus polyphemus. Next base: position 500,611 of record NW_013666066.1, on the reverse strand, counting down.
ACAGACTGACATTTCAAGTAGTCAAAATACCTCCAATTTTTAAGGACCACTTCAAAAATTGTTTCTTTGTTAAAAAAAACAATTGCACAAAGACATATCAAATTGCAAATAACTTCCACTTTTATGTTATTGTTTTACACAAACAATCTCTGCTAATGGTTTTATGATGACTGCAACTGTTATAACTAGTAGAGGTAAATTTCTTTAGAACATTAAATTTTAACATATTGTTTGTAATTAACACGTTAACAGTCAGGATCTATTTTTTAATTGTCTGTTGAATTTTTTTGTAAAACTACATGAGCTATCTGTGGCAACAATCCCTAAAGTCATGGTGTACAAGATGTGGGGCATCTCCCCAAGGGGATGCAGAAAGATGGTAAAGGGAAGTGCCCAACTATGGTTATGGGAGCATATAAATTAAATATCAAAGTACAAATTTAAAAATAATGTTTTAAAACTACCATTCGTATATTACTACTATTAGTAATATAGTAACAATAATTAACATTGGAAAATGACAGGTAGAGTATATGCACAAATAAGTAATATAGAGCATAGAGAGGGGGGATACGTTTAGAAGGGACACCATAAAAAAAACTAGAGGGAAGGCAGTTAGTTAACATCTTAGACTACTCTTGTCAAACCAAATAATCGGACTTATAACAGTGCGATTTATAAAATCTGTCATACACTACTTTGTTGCAAAGTGTTTTCAGTGACAAAGTATCAGGTAGCACAATGATGAATGTCAGCAAATCTCCCAACACAAGTCTAGGTTCATTGTATAATTTATTAATATCTAAATGATTTAACTTCTTTAATAGCCAACTGAAGCTTCTAGCAGAGAAAGAATAAAGCTTAGATTCCAATTAAGCCTTTATAAAAGAATTTTGGTCATTAATGAGTTTTCCTTGCTAGTTATGAAATACTTTTATATGCTGAAAGAAACCCTCATGTGAATTAATTAATAATGAATGTGTTAAATGGAATTTGGGTCATTAAAGAAAAACATACATTTAGCTAATGTTTAGCTTTAAAGATTTCTTTTTCAATTAAAGCTACTTTGAGACAGTACAATAGTTAACACTCTGGTGATGTCTTAGGGTTCATGAAAGGGTTCAAATTTAAAATTTTTTATGAAACTAATTTCCCACCCTCAAGGTTTTCCATGATATTATTTCACAGTTTGAAAGACAATTTGTATCTAGAGGCTCCCTCTGGTATATAAGAGGAGAATAAACTGATATCATTCTATTATTACAGTTTATAGTTACCATTGTCCATTACTAAAAATATATTTCCAATACATACTCATCTCTGCACATAGAATTGCTATTTCCCTCACATATCTGCCTATGCTATTTGCATGCCACTAGCCTTGGGCTAACTCACACCTGAATTAATGTGATTAACGTGAACTGTGCTGGTGCATGATGATGACATCATGCAGCAATTACCCTCCACCAATAGGAGGGTGACACAACCTCCATGTGCAATAACTCCCCCCTATGCACTTGCCCTCTAGAAACTTTATTCTTAGAAAAGACAAGAAAATAAAGGGTGCACTGGTAGTGGAAAGACTGGGGAAGGGGAAGGTGTGTGGAGAAATATCTATTGCAAATACATTTTCAGTAAAGGAAAATGTTAACTTTCAAGACAATAACTCACCTCTGTACAAAGAATTAAAGTGGTGGAAGGGCTAGTGCAAATTTTAAATCTAGATGAGCTCCTTTCAGAAATCATCCAAAGGGAAAGCCTATGTAGTGGTACACACGATGGCATGGGCTCCATACAGACACAACTGTAGGAGATCGTACATCATCTTAATCAGAGTATAACTCTGCCTAGAATGCAAAGGAGGAGAGGTGAAAGAAACCCAAGTGTCGTAGGGGTGGTCAGAACTTGAATACTGCCAACTGAGCACCTGTGAGGAGCCAATATTTGTAGTGGTTAGGATGCAATCTGATCGCATGATGTGTGCTCACCTTGACTCTACTGAACAGACTTTGACTGCAGAAGGAGGGCACAAGAGCTGTTTGAGGAGTGATCCATAGTACACTAACAGTACACTACTTTTCACTGTATTGCACTAAGCCCAACTGGTGAGGATTTCCCAAGGTCCACCACCCCAGTGGTTAGGAACCGATAAGTGGTAAGGATCTTCTGTTCCCCACATGAAAAGGGGGATTTCCATTAGGAACTCCTGGGGAAGTACCAGGATCCCCATTGGACCACTTGTTGGAAATGTCTGTTACTGGATACAGTTCAATGAGTGACCATGAAATATTAATATCAAAGAAGTGGACAGTCACTTCCCTGGTGCTGGCTTCTTCCAGGTTAGTCCATGGGAATGGTATGGTCTAGATCAGACAAGGGAGTAAAATTGTAATCCAACAGAGGATACATCTAATGTTCTTGTGGAACACCCCATCTCTCAGTGGGAACTGGTAGAACCAGGGTGGATGAGCTGAGCACTTTTTGTTACCACTGGCCTGATGCAGATTTTGGGAAATAAACCCACCCTGGGAGACAACACAAGCCACCTGGCAAGATCATGTGTGATGGAAATGGAAAGAAATGGAAAATGTATTAACCCATCTCAAATACAGATGGACAATTAATGAATACAACATTGAGGAAGCAGAAATCCTACATGAGACAAAACAACCAGATGATGAGAATAATGATAATGAATAATAAACATTTGGGTAATTGTCTACATGCCTGCCTGGAGGATCACATCCAAGGACCAGCAAACATGGGAAGCAAGAGAGTGAGATAGGCAACAAATCTGATGCAAGATGTGAAACAGCTGCAAGCATTTACATTCATTGAAGAATATAGCAACTGGAAAAGATAATGACTTATACAGTAAGGGTAGGAGGATATAGGCCCCTGGAAAAAAAGAGAGGTCCCAGCAGATTACAGGCAACAAGATCAACCCGATGTAAATGAACCTAAAATTGTAGGTCCAATGCCTGAAAGCAAATGGTCCTGGAATGGATGCCTCCTTGACAGTTGATGTAAAAAATGACCATGGAATTGTTAGAGTGGACTAAAACCAACTGATCCATCAAAAGTGGCAGAAAATGGGAACATGCTCAACAAACAACAAGAAGTTCGAGTATGATGTGAAGTGTACTCTCATCCTGCATTCAAATGGCAGAAGTCATGTTATCATTCAGAAATGTGCTCCAACCTCAGAGAGAAGCATTGGTGAAGAGATGGAGATCCAGTCTGAGAGGTGGTAAAGTACACCAGAAGTAGTATTGGCACAGTCTACCCACCATGACAATTCCTCAAGTAGAGGAGAAAGGAGGTTCACGATTGAGTACAATAGATCCTGAAAAAGGAATGAGGGGTTTCAAGGAATCCGGAGTTTCCAAAAGAGTAAGAACCTCTCACAGGATGAGAATGAGAAGTACAAATCTTAGTAACCAGACATGCCATAGCTCTCAGGCAAAAAGGACAAGGCTAAGGTCAGCAGAGACAAGAGTTGAATAAAACATTCAGATGTACCAACTATTTGGTGGGCATGAGAAAGGACATGGATATTTTGAGAGGCCATCCCAAATGATCAGCCTCCTCCAGAAGAAGAGAGGTTTGAGAAAAGGATACCTCCTGGGAATGGGCTAATAGGAGCCAATTGTACATGCAGAAATGGAAGAGGTAAGTGCTATGCCAAAGGGAGGAGCATGGAATTGGAAGACATTATTCCAATGGACAAAACATAGAAAACATCTGGAGTTTAAGGCAACTGGGATGTGGAGGAAGGCATCTGACACACTAACCTTGGTCATCCAGAGCCTGGGTGAAAAGGACCACCAGAGATAAAAGAAATTCTCCATCCAGAATCATGGAACAACTAGAAAATGGTTGAGAGGTGATAGGTTGATTACTGGGTTTCTCGGTGACCACAAAGAGATGAGAGTAAGGGTAGGGTCATATACTTTCTCGATGATGTGTTTGACCAAATGACCTGAAACCACATCCTCCAGACAACAAAGATAGACAGAATCAGAGGGAGGAGAAAAGAAAATGGGAAGAGAAGAGAGGGTAGGAGGAGAGAAAGACTGTGGGTGAGGATTTCAAGAACCCATCTATCAGTAGAAAACTGTTACAAAAAGTTAGCAAATTGAGATAGACAAGTGTCTACTGGGCCAAACCTGACAGAACAGAATAGTCACAGACGATACATGCAACAAACTTAATGTAAAGCAGTGTGAGGATGGAATGAAAAGGAAGGTCTGGAAAGTGGAATGGGGTGGTGAAAGGCAGACTGGTATGTTCAAGAAACAAAAGTCAAAGGGCAAGAAATTAGGGAAGATACAAAAAAGATTGATGCTGGGCTACTTTGGCCCTGGTCTCCAGTGAATCAGGAATACTATCAAATATATCAGGGCAAAGAAAAGGAGACCAATAAAAATCATGCCGATAATAAGTATGAAAAGGAAGATCTGGAAAGTGGAATAGGGTGGTGAAAGGCAGACTGTTACAGTCAAGGAACAAGAGTCAAAGGGCAAGAGATTAGGGAAGAAACAAAAAGACTATTGCTGAACTGCCTTGGCCCTGGTCTCCAGTGAACAAGGAACACTACCAAAGACATCAGGGCAAAGTAAGGGAGCCCAATAAAAATCATGTAGATAAAAAGTGTGTAGGCATATGCTTAGTAAGGAGTCTATCCTAACCCAAGGGGTCCCAACAGCAGAGGAACTAAGTAATCAGTAACAGGGCACAAGAAGTGGTACAGGCCATCAAGGGAATGAACCTCCCCTGAAAATCCTTCTGTAGTACAATGCCCTCAACCAGGAGGAAGATACCAAAAGCAAATCCAGGTGGAGGGAATAGTTCATCAAATTCATCTTCCTCCTGGTCATTTTCAAACTGACTGGATGAGACATTGGCCAAAAGGATGGAAATAGAAGGCTCAGCATGCATGATGGATCCCAAAACATGCTGCATTGTGAAAGTAACGTCTTCAACAGTCAATGAGCCTCCTGAAGCCACAGTAGAGGTAGGGGTTGTGTGTGTAATATCATCACTCACACAGGGTCAAAGTCACCGTCACTTGAGAATTCATCAAAATAATTAAAGCTTTTGAAACTAAAACCAAAGAAAAATCAAAACTAAGTTTTACAGATGAATTAAAATCTCATCAAATTGCACTTAGATGAGGAAGTTGAACACTTTTTTGCAATAAAATTGTGAAGAAAAGAATGAAGTTTTTCAAGTGCAAGTGCATAGGGGAAGTTACGGCACATGGAAGTTATTTCACTCCTATTGATGGAGGGCTATTGTTGCATGATGATGTCATCATACTCCAGTGCAGTTCATATTAAACTCGTTAATTTAGGTGGAAGTTAGTCCAAGGCTAATAGCATGCAACTCTCATAGGCAGACATGCAAGGGAAATAGCAATTGTGCGCGTAGAAGTGAATTATTGTATCCGAACTCTATAAGTTTATAGATTATGCTGTCAATTTAGTGATAGATTACACCTGTCTACAAATACATATTATTATTATTATTACCTTGTACTTTTGTTTTAATTGAAGAAACTTCTGGTGATCACAGCCATCCCATCCTCCAGTATGTCCTCCACTTTGGTAAACAAATTCCTAATTAGAATGTTTAACATTATATTTGTTTTTTTTAACGTTTCAAAACATCACACACACATATACTGTTATAGTTTCCTGAGTATCAAAATTATTTAGGATTGGTTTAACAATATTTTTCACCATATGTTGAACACCTTAGAATAAAGTTTTATTGTAATTTTTTAAACATTGTTCTCATCAGAGATAAACTATGAGCTTAAAAATTATTTCCAATATCAGTTAGGTATTTCAATTGTTTTGTCAGCTACAAGCTCCAACATTTTTTTAACTGCCCCCAAAAAGTTATTTTATACATCCAGTAAATCATAATATACTAACCAGTAAGGAGAATTCAATCTCACTAAATATTAAAAAACCCTGGTTCAAACTTATATAATCATATACTTTTCATTTATAACTTAACTTGTATCTTCAAACCAAAAGATATATACATATTTTAAAAAATCTGTTACTTTTACAGCAATTCAAAATAATTACTAACACAAACCACAATCAATTTTGAGCATAATACAGAATGTAAAAATTAAAATCAGTAAGTTTTACTTGGAATTTTTAGATTATTAGTATTTGTTGAACCTTCAATGACAGAATATCATTTATTGTAGTATGAACAAAGCAACTATTACAAAATCTTTGTTGATTTTCAAGTTATCAATGTGACATTATTATGGCTGCTTTACCTCAAGTTAATCCATTCTCTATTAAAATTTCACTTGAACAAGTAATATACAGCTTTTTAATTTTATCCCTTCCTTACAGTAAATAAATGAGCTGGCTGGTACCTGGCAAGTCAAATCCACCAAGTCACTAAAACATCTCTTAATTTCATCCTTTTTATTGTGGAGGTTTGTGTTTTTCTTATAGCAAAGCCACATTGGGTTATCTGCCGTGTCCACTTGGGTGAATCGAATCCCTGATTTTAGTGTTTTAAGTCTGTGGACTTACTGCTGTCCCACCAGGGGACTATTGTGGGGGAGTGGAGTTATCTTGTGACTAGCTGGTAGTCACCAAAAAGCCATGCTAGAGATCACAGATTTTCACCTAAATGTAATCCCTTTCTTACTGGATGTCTTCCATAGTTAATTAAAATTCACAAGCATGAGACAAGGTTTAGACAAGATACTGACTGTCCAAAAAACTATAAACAGATGTATTTCATTGACAATGTCTTTCAAGTGAATTAATGAGCACATGTAAAGCTCCTCAAGAACTTAGTGAATTGTGAAAGACTCCATCCTAGATTGATTTATAAAAAGTATTTTATAATTTGAATTAAATATGTCTAAAATATACAAACTTCTGTTTAATAAAATGACACATTGTTTCAAGTATCCAGATAGCTTGAACAACACTAAAAACAAGTAAACACACAGCTTTGGAAGATACATAAAGCTTACCAATCAAAACTTAGAACCTTTCTTTGACCAGTATAATAAGCTGTAACATTAAATGCTCTAGATCAAGTAAAATAAAAAATGAGCACTCTAATAATATACCTTTTTTGATTGGTCAATCAAACCACCTTTATAAAATTTTAAAATGGTTTAAAATAGTCTGGTATTTTAACATCAAACTGATTTCTCTTAGAGTGACAAGACAGGTCTGCAGAATAATAAGAGATTTGACCAAGATATTTATCACAAAGTCGTTATGAGTTCTCCGAGCAACTGAGATTTTGAGAAGGAAATAAACAACCTGGACACAATTGCACAAAAATATAATGAATAACCTTTATTTACACAAAAGCACAATGTGTGTAATTGCTTTTGGATTACAGAAAGACACTTCTACGGGATCTAGACTACTTTCTTTCATGATAGTCTTGATCGAGATCCTGTTCCAAACTGAATAAACCTCATGTTACTTATATGAAATGGTAATGTTAGGCTTATCCAGAACAACTAGTCTACCCAGATGACTTGTCATTACTATTAGAAAATAATGGAAGTTGTATGCTCGAGGTATCACCTAACCTACCATTTACAGTTACCTCTCAGAAAATGGCAAAGTTACAAACTGTGAAATGTATTTGCACCCAAAATAAAACAAAAAATTGTATTCTTCAAAAAAAATATGTAATGAAAAATACATACATGTACATTCTTACATTTTTACACTAGAATGATCTCTAACATACTGATGCTGTGTTTATTTTTCATTAATCAGAAATACTTGTGTGTTAAAAGAAAGATAATATTTAACTTTTGAAGTTAGAAAAGTACTGAAGAAGTAGCACCAGAATGTTGTTCTGTATTAACCCATATTTGTACCTGTTGAACTAACTGCATATATAAATACAGAAAATAGATACCTTTGAATAACTAAAAATAACAATAAGGCTGAGCTATTTGTAAACAAATACCTGCACTTACCTGGAAAGCAACAACTTCAGGGGGAAGATTATGATCCCCATTTCCATTCTGAACATACAGTACAGGCACTTGTCTAACTTGTATATCCTTAGGACTACACCACGCATGAAACCTTGATTCCCATTCCAGAATATTTTCATCTAGCTCATGAAATTCATAGTTCAAACTTTTGTACCTGTTACCAATATAATTTAATAAAACATTTACATACTCTGCACATTTTAAAAATACGTACATTTTGTTACATATATCTCTAACAACTACTGTTTGAAGTCTTGCTATGAAATCCTTGAAGCAATCAAATAAAACAAAATTCTGTGACTGTGAACCACTGGATTAATTGTCACCAACCCTGGAATGTATCCTAAGGTTCCCCAGGGACTGACATGGAGGGTTGATGTTTGGGTGTTCTTTCATAAGCCTTGTTGAGTCTCACAAGCTTAGTTGTCCAAAAAAAGATTTCAAATATGCATTTTAGAGCATAAAAAAATCTATCAGTCACCAGAACAGATTGTCCCAAGTGTACTTTAATTTATCTGTATTTCTAAGTTAGCTAAAAATAGATTTAAAAAATTATATTATATGTTTCCACACAGAAAAACTAAAACAAACTGTTACTCTAGGGGAAACAAAATCAAATAGCTGTAATGAGCTTTACTTAAGGGAGAATCTGCTCTTCCTATTGGTTATAAAAATGTCCATCAGCCATGTAAAGTTGATTTGCAATCAATCTCGATTATCAGAAAAGGAGAGGAGAGACTTCCCTGGTGGTTTCATGGATATATATCAGCAAATTAAACAGATGAGATGTTCAAATTTTAGATCCTTATTTCTTATCATGTATGGTTTGTGTTTGTTTGGAAGTTGTAGAACTCTATTATTAAAGTTATAAAATTCTGAAGTTGAGAATTCAGAGTACAGACTCATCATGTGATATTAAATAGTAAACTACAAACTTTTGAATTTAATAAAATATTTCTGTCTTATTTCAAAATTTTGCCAACCTTTATGTTCTATGTGTTTTAAATCACAATTCAAGTGAGTCTTTTTTTTAATAATATGAAATGAATTTTCTCTGTCTTTTTACTGTTAAGCACAAAGTTACACAATGGACTACATATGCTGCACCTACCACAAGTATCAAAATCCTGTTTTTACCATTTTATGCTTATAGAATTACTGACGGGCCACTGGAGGGGGGGTCTCTTAATAATATAGTTAAATTAAAATATTTTCACTTCCCTTACAACTTAAAATGCTTTTCCAAATCTGAGTACAAAAAAACTATACATTTAAAACAAAAATGGTTTAAAAATATGTTAATCTAAATTGTTTTAGACATTATAAAAGTAACATTTCTGTAAGTACCAAATAACAAACATTTGCATTTCTACTATCACAATCTGGCATAACATTTATTTTATACAGTTTACTGTTCTTTGTACTAAATATGTTTTATATTTACCCATTCTGAAGTTGCTCTCTTCTCAAACAAATATCAGAAGCCAATCCTTTAATGAGAACTTTGAGATCTTCTGTATCTAAAGTTGTAAAACATCTATTACTTCATTTTGATCATTATTTTTATTCACATAGCAAACCAATTGGATGGCTATCACCAGGAAACCATTTTCAAAGTCATGTGCATTTTGTTTATTAATGATAAAGATTATTACAAAAACATTAGCTTCATGTCGATATTTTATTTAAAAAATCAAGCTCAGGTTTACCTACTTTAACCTTTAGCTACACTGATAATCTGTTGGTATAAATAATCAGTGTATTATATCATTATTACACACCCAAAACTGAAAGGGCAGACACTTAATGTGGTCTACAAAATTATATGTAATTAGAAAAATCAATATATTATCAGTTAGGTGTACGTTACATGTCCTACTGTGTGAATGCATCACTGTTTCGCCACATGCTACTTGCCCTGGAGGGAAAGGCCCCCACCCCATCTCATCTCCAGATTTAATCATTTGTTAGTTTGCTGATGACTTGGTTGTCATTTTCATAAAATTCTGTAGCAATGTTACCTACTGTTCATAAAACTATGTAACAATGTTACCTGCTGTTCAATTACTGGAAATTAAAAAAAAAGAGATCAAGAGATAAAGTGTAGACATGTTTATATTGGACAGCTGATTCAAACAGTAAACAGTAAGGATAACATTATGGAAGTTCAACTGCATAACGTGACTGTTAGAAATCACCATTCTACTATTCATGGACTCAATATGGATTTCTGTTAAACAACTGAAATTATTATCAGTGATTAAACAAATTCATGGGTCCAGCTTACACTGTATGGTCAAGAAAACCTGCCTAGGACTCAAAGCTGACCATACAGAACTAAACAGCATGCTCAGACTAATTCAAAAAAGAGCCAGGTTCCTTTAATAAATATTAAGTTTTCAAGGTACAATAGAACACTATGTATATTTGACTGATTTTCTTCCTTTTTTGAACTAAGCAGCCTTTAGAAATATTGTGAATATCAAAAACATTTGTCCAATTAGTTTGCTACATACCATAAAAATCATGAAAACTATGCATTACACATTTAATTATCCAATATGCATTCTGTGATAATTGTTAATATCATAATATATATGTGATTACAATATCTAAATGTGATGAAACCCAAATTTAAGTTGTCATTCCTGAGCGATACTAATTGCATTAAATTTACAATCCTGCTTTTTTCTTTCTTGTCTAACATGTTAACATCAACTGTGCCAGTATTACAAGACATTTGGTTTCTTTGCTCTTACACGTTGGATGAAAATCAGATAAATTTAACATATACTTTAACACAGAAAGGATTTGTTAATACATACTTTCACACAGGAAGGATTTGTTCTTCAACTGCTCTTGAAACTTTCTTACACCTAACTGCAACTGATCAGCAGTCTTCTTTAATGTTACATCTGCAATAAAAAATAATTTTATTTGTGATGTACCATGTAACTAAGAAAATTATATTTACTGAAAATGAGTAAACTTTTTAAATATATCATTTCACATATTTTAAAAACTTGAATTTCCATTATTTGATATATGTTTCAAAAAATAACTCAGCATATTGCTAATTACCCAATAACAGGTAATTTATTGTACAATATACGGTACCAAGAAACTCACTTAATGCATCTCTTTCTTTCGTAGATTTGTTGTAGTAATCTTCTATAACATCTATGTCCTTTCCTAAAAAGAACCTCATTTTCCTTAACAAAGTTTTTACTTCAGTTTCAACAGAAACTAATCTGCAAAATAAGAGAGTGTGAATGCATAAATTCACAATTAGAAAATTCACAGCTGAAATAGGGATTAATCTTCAGTCTTTTTATATATACATGGAAAAACAAAATATATCTATAGGCTGATAAAACTGTATTTTGACAAAAGTAAATGTGACACAAAGCTGTCTGGGATTTTAAACATCTCAACCTGCAAAATTTCATCCAAAGGACGTCAGAGGCAGGGGCAAAAGAAGTCATGAGATTACGAACGTGATAGAAAGTGACATTAAAAGGAGAAAAAATTTCATCAAACATGAAGAAATGGACAAACCAGATTCACTGTTTAACCCATCCAATCAAAGATGAATGAGATAATCTTGAGAAGTTCCAGTCTAGAATGGGAACTAGGTGAGGAGATGACTGATTAGAAAGGCACTGAAGGGGTTCATAAGAATCAGAGAAAGAAAAGGAGAATGGTTAGGAAAAAAATAGAGTGTCAACAACAATGCCACTCAGCACCTGGCAAATGTAGAAACAAACAGACTGAACCACGTAAATAGGAAGATTGAATGAGGAAAATTTAGACAACCTGGAGGAAGAAAGAAACATTCAGCAAATATATCTTAAGTAGGTCTAGAATTAAAATGACAAAAACCAGATCAGCAAGGAAAAACATGTTGGTTTAAAATACATTGAACATGTATTATTCAAAACAAACAGGATGAAGCAAATTTGATATATACAAATACAGGATAAAACAGAACAGGGACAATAGCTCTAACAGAAATATAAACACAAATCTTCAAAAACCAGAACTAAAATATTCACACATTCATAGCTAGAATACAGATAATTAATGTGCTTCAAGATAAGGCATAGATCATGAGAAATTAAATGAATGAAAGGATAAAAGTCAAATAATCACATTAAAAGGCAGTTTGAAATGATGTAGAAGCCATAACATAAACCTGTCAAAAATAATGACATAAGCTCATCGAAAAATGAAAAGTATTGCACTAAGAATATGCTGAATTGTACAAAAAAGCTTTTGATTAAAGGAGTAACATTTTGAATAAAAATGGAACCTGTAAAAAAAATACAATGAATGATATTACATGAGAAACAGAAAGCAACTCAAAGGAGTATTATAAGTACATATCTAAGCGAATAATTTAAGCTGTATTCGAAACTTAATCTTATTTTAATTATTGAATTATCATGTTCATGTTTTCTTCTTATTTTTTCACCTTCAACTGCTCTTAATTATATTTGTGTAAAGGTTACTTACTCATTTCATTTGTTGAGAACATGGCCACACTCCATATTTTACGTGGTTTATTAAAGTCTTGGAATTTTATAGTCAAATGCAAAATGCCACTTTAAAGACATGTTTTAAACTTCTATAGACATTTATCTATTTCATTTTAGTGAATATTCAAACAACTAGTACATACAAAGGACATTTGCAAACTACAATTTATCTAGTGCGTCTTATTTACAAATCTTTCAGTTTCTTCAATTTACACAATTATTTAGAATAGTACAGATGGATTTGAAAAACTTTAGCCATCTTACTTTTTTTTTAGTAGTTCAGAGTTTTCAGCCATTTACTTTGCTCTTTTGAAGGGTATTCAGAACTAAAAAAAAAAAAAGTCCTCAAACATTATACAACTTTTATATTAACATGATAATCTGTAAAGACAAAATTCAAGGACTGTTAGGCTTGAAATGAACATTCAATAATGTTAATAAAATATACCATGTAATATTACACATTTTAATTGAATATTACTAATTTTGTGTGATGTATAAATACAAAAATTAACTTGAAAAGGTTTTTTTGTTGTACAAAACTTGAAGATAGCTTTTATATACGGAAACATCTGTCAGCTGAATTCTTGCACAGATCTTAAAATATAATGTTGATAAATCAGTGATTGCCTTACTGGCCTATGTTGATCTGACTCATTTTATAAGCTGCACTATTTCCTATAGATAATTTTCCAGACGATTCTGTTCTGTAGTGTCTGACGAAAAGCTTCAGCAGATATTTCCTTTGCAATATCTCAACCAACAATTGGTACAGTTATCAATGCTACTTTCAAGTTTGGAACAACTTGACTTTCAAGATCTACGTATCTACATGTGCCGATGTTTCCATTTATCAATGCTATATTTTAAGATCTGAGCAAGAACTCAGCTAACAGATGTTTCCATATATAAAAGCTATCTACAAAAATTAACACTGATATTTTACTGACTAATCATTATCCAAAATTCCACAGTTTTATTAAACCAACAAAAAAAAAGACTGGTACTCTCAATCTAATTTTGTATTATTTTCTATACTAGAAAACAGTGAACAAAAACTGATCTTCAGTGTACTTGTTTTTGTCATGTTACATCAATGGGCTCTACTGGATCTTGTCTAGTCCTCTTTCTCCATTTTCAAAAAGTGACTGAAGAATTATGTTGTGCTCTTCATGAAGGAAAGAAATTCCATCTTTCTTATCATCTCCTCTTCCTTACGTCAGTAGTTCCAACTTTTTATTCTTTCTTCTGGATCCTCTTGAGCTTCAACATTTTCTTAATATAGATAGTGAACACTTTAAAAATGTGCTACTGGTGTAACTTCTGAAAATCTGGGCTTTCATTTATATTTATGCCTCATTCTAATAAGGACCAGACACCTTACCCAATTCTGTATTTTTGCTTATTTTCTGTAATTATATGTACAATTTTTTAAACTCTGTTCATTATACTTTTAAATATGTTAGTACTACTGTAAGTTACTTCAGGAGACTATTCTCATCTTCACTGATTTAACATATTGTTTCTTTTAAACTAGCAAAAATGAATATTTTTTATATTTTATGTTATACTTTTTTTTAGAATCTGTTTTCTTATTTTATACAAATTTATTGGTTTTCACATATTATTTCCATTAACTTTAACATTCTAATATGAATTACTGTTATTAAGTACCAAGTTATTAATATAATGAGAAAGAGTTGAAAGTTATGGTCTTACTCAGAAAGAAAAACTTAAAATATACTATTATAAAAACTCCATCAATATACTTTAAATAATACAAACGTACAACATTTCTAGAGCACCACCGTATCCACTATAAACTGTTTGTTGATATATCTGTTACACCATGAGCGACATCTCTTAGAACATGTATTGTGTTAAAATATTATTTATTTATTTCTTTTCGCTTCGCAATTTTAATATATTCTCACATCTAACAAGTTTTAACCATTGTAATTTTTCCACTAATAAAGGCATTTAAAATATGATAAAAATTGATTTCACCATGTTATATGGCAAATTCTACTTTTATTTTGTTATGGTTTTGTTTACCGTATATTCATTCCTTCTACCATTCAGTTCAACTATTAATGTTTAATTATATTACAGCGCTAACTCACCTTCAACTAGTTATAACTAGAGCACGTTGAATTTGAGTATATTTGTACAGTATGTTATGAAACTGACACGAGCTTTCCCTAGCGGTGACGTACAGATATTAATGTTGTAAAAGAGTCTGTAAATTAGCTAATCACATGAGATGTAATCTCGTGGTTTAACCACTAAATCAAAACTCTTCCTTGGTTTGGAACGAGTGAGTTCACAAGACATGGTTAGAACGAATTATTACTGATTGTTGCTCCATATTCTTGTTGATCTTGAAGTGGTATACTGTGGTTCTTTTTCCCAATTTCTTTGTTTATTCAAATTAATAACATTGATATTTATTGTTACGTTTCTGCTTGTTTGATAATTTCCCGTAAAATTTCTTTCCGAGAAACTTCGGCGATACGAGTTCTTTCTTAATTAAAACTAGTTTATTCTTTCTCGTTACAAACTTTGAAATACACTTAATTTCCACAGTCACTTTAAAGATAACTACTTTTATAAACACACGCTATAATTCACAACGATTCACGCACTTTACTTACAGTCACTATCGCCCGTTTGACTCAATTATCTGTCTCTATTCGATGACGAGGAACCCACTTTGAGACTAATAATGCTTGGAGACGGCTTGAATGGGTAATGAAGAAAAACCTTAATATAATTTTAACATGATGACAAAACCTTGTCGAAACGTTGTACATTTGCTGTTATGTTAAACTTATATTAAAGTTTTTCTTCATTACCCATTCAAGCCGTTTGTCATCATGTCGAAACGTTGTACATTTGCTGTTATGTTAAACTTATATTAAAGTTTTTCTTCATTACCAATTCAAGCCGTTTGTCATCATGCCGAAACGTTGTACATTTGCTGTTATGTTAAACTTATATTAAAGTTTTTCTTCATTACCAATTCAAGCCGTTTGTCAT
>NW_013666066.1:470982-485007 GCF_000517525.1 Limulus polyphemus | reverse complement strand
AAGAAACTCATGACGTGTTACCAGCGTCACGTGACTTCCGCTGTCGTAACATTATGTTGCATTGTTTATTAACGTTTATATCAAGTCCTGGCCAGGCACACATTTACTAACTGTTTTGTGTGTGTAATAAAATTTGTATTCCAATTGTTTGAAAGTTTCGTTTTGGATTTCTAAATTATTTTTAGTTTGACCCTAGTTGTAGTGGTGTTTTGTTTTAGTCTATTATAATTGTTCAGTATTGCCATTCCTTTTCAAACACAGATTTTTACTCGATGTAGATGAAGTAAGCCAGTACTATGGGATTTGACATAAACGAAACCGTTACCTAAATAAACAAACTCTGGTTTCGTTTTTAACATCTGAATGTGAAGATTTACTGTGAACCTAATCCCCATCTCCAAAGAAGTAAATAAAATGTTAGGTTCTTGATCTTTCTTTACAAACACTCAAATTAAAAGCCTCATTACAGCTTCATTAGGGGAACACAATTACTTTGTTTCAACAAAGCTCAAGTATAACTGTATATGATTATTCAAATATGTTGAACACATTTTATGTATTATGACACTCAAATACAGAGAAAGTTCAGTTTCATTGTGAGTTAACAGTATTGACATCCTCAGATGGATTAGTCTATAAAATCTTTATTTTAAATGATGTTCTAAACAGACTGAAGTGAGAGTGAAATTATAAGAAAGATTAGTTATTTATTATATTTAAAATGATTATAAAAGTGATGCAATCTAATTTACGTTTTCAATAATTTCGTAGTTTGGAAGAAGGACAGAATGGCCAAAACAGAGGTTGGTGTAATCACAGTGACTAATATATATGTATAAGAAAAAATAAATAAATAACATACCTAAAAGTAAGTCTTCTTTTTCCGTGTTTTTTCACTCGTCCATGTAGTATAAAGTTCTGATTTTCAAGTTCTGCATACAATTCTAATTAAGCCTTGAGCCCCTAAGAGGCTAGGGCTGGTCCAATAGCCATATCACAGGACTGCTCCGACCCCTCCTCCACTCTGCACCTGGTTTGGAATAAGAAATTTAAACTGGTAAACAACTTGGCTTCATGAAGAGAGCAGCTGCCAATAACTCACCATCGATCAGCTTAAGCAAGCTTAGAACCTAAAAATTGGCATTTTATACCCGCCATTGGCACAGCATGGCTATTCTACTGAGTAACTTCCAGTTTAAAATAACCATGAACAGCAGATATTTATACCTATAAACAGTTCTTGTCGTATTGTGATCCAATGTGCTTTTAAATGTTACGTGAATAACTCTTGGATAATTGCTTTTCACTTTAAACACTGAAAGACGTGCCTTTCTTACATTGAAAACATTAA
Organism: Limulus polyphemus; assembly: GCF_000517525.1. Classification (NCBI taxonomy): domain Eukaryota; kingdom Metazoa; phylum Arthropoda; class Merostomata; order Xiphosura; family Limulidae; genus Limulus; species Limulus polyphemus. Next base: position 483,656 of record NW_013666066.1, on the reverse strand, counting down.
ATACAGCTTTCTGTATTGCTAGTATCTCACTTTCCTATAATACATGTATTTCATTTTTATAAAATGTTTAACATTTTCTAAAGATCTAATTCAGTAAGCCCGTTAAAGGTTGTATGATAGTTCAACTCTAACTTAATGTTACTTTCTGTGATATATAAGTATATTATGTGTTTCTATCTTCTTATGTTAATATAGTATTATTCTGAATTTATAATTTATTCTATATATGTGCAGTTTTCACATAATACGTAGTCAAGACAGTCGATAACTTCATTTCATTCTAGCTGCCTTTGTTTCTCTGTCATTATTTAGAGACGATACCTGTTCTGCACATATGTGGAATGGCTGTTATGCTGAATTTCGTGCAAAAACGTCGACAGCAGTGTTCTTCACTGTAGAAAAGACGATGTTTGGAAATTAGGGCTTTACCTATATTTGAATGAGGATGGCCAGTCACGTGCATAGTGTTAGTAAATGCGACATTGCCTGCAAAATAGGGAATGGTTGGTTTAAACAGTATGAAACAGATTTTTTGTAAATCAAGCAGTCTGATAGAAGATATAATATATCCAATAAAAACGAAATCTGTCGTTTAATAAAACCAAGTACATACACTATGTTTGCATTGAGGCTGTTGTAATAAAGATAGTTTGTTTTGTATTTTTCTCTGTGTTCAATCTCGTTATTTCATTTTCATCAATACAAGGGTTCAGCACTAATTTAGTATAGATATCTTGTCAAACTCCCTGTTAAATGTACCTATCTCATTGATTTAAAATATTTCTGTTTCACCTGAATATATTGCAGTAGAAACCATTACTGTCTCATGGGATAATTGTATTGTGTCTTATTATTATTTTCAATAGGGTTTTTCCTGGGATAAATGTTTATTTTTTTGAGCTACATGGGAAATGAAGTGTTTACATCATTGATCTACATCTCTGTGTGAATGCGGCTAGAAAACCTGTCTCTAAAGGTTGGTTGTAGTATGATACATTTCCTGATGTCCTCCAATACTTATATCAAGTAATGTTTGGAAAATTTCGAAGACTTTGGCACCAAATGAATCCCTGCATTTATATAGGTTATAATGATGGTTCTTTTATGCTATGTTCACCAATTTGTGATGGCTTTATTTCATCTTGCAGCATAGCAATTAACACACTAACTAGAAATGAGTAGTTTAGTTACTATTTCCAAAACTTCTGTGCCATCATATTTGCTATTCATTTAGCAGTGAAATTTTCACTATCTTTATGGTTTATTATCATGTCTCGTACAACAGCATTTTATCTCAGTTGTAAGCACTTAATAAATTAAAAAGCTCTCACCTGTTGACAAAAAAAAGTTTATCTAAATTCCAACGCTGTCAGCATATTCTTAACATTGATGTTATTCAACATGCAGCCATATTTTAGGGCTCTTTAAAACGTTCACGAGTCATTTCTGTAATGTGTGATCTATCTTGGAGTTAAGTTCTCTATTTTACACAAAACAAATATTGCAACTGTCAGAAGAACAATTTTTATGCAGGAATAGTTTTCAGCAAATGTTTGTATTTGGCTGGTATATACTATAACAACTACAACATCATCTTGCACTTGGCCCAGCATTGCTCTTCATCGGCATCAGTATCCAGCATGAATGGGGCCTTTCATGTCAGATAAGCCATATTTTCTCTGCTTCCGTTTAAGATCTGCTAGTCGTAAACATTGAAATTCCATGCTTAAGTTTTCAATTACAGCCTGAAAGATGTGACCAAACATAAAAATAAGAATGATGCATATAATGTAGTATTCCTATTGCCAACCACATAGTGCAAGTTCTATCAGCCACTTAAAAGTAATTGACACATTACTAAGGACAAATAGTAAGATAAAAAAATTCATAAAAGTCATCAAGTGCTAAAAGAAGTTTTAGCTCTGCTTTTATCATCTAATGAGCTAAACTGACGAGAAACTTTCAAATCATTTCACTATTTATCTGTGTGCATGCTGCTTCGTTCGCCCACTTGAAATCCACACAGAGCCTCGGCATGCCTTTTATCTCTTTTAACACTAACAACAACTAGGCACTTTCTGAAGGTTGAATGATTCTATCCTTTGTAAACGAACTTATCTTAGTACTGACTAAATCCTTGGTTGTCCCAAAAAGCTTGTGGTGGAAATTTTACAGCATAGGTATCTATGTGTCACTGAAAGATTTTGTTCTCTCCAGCTAACAATCTGTTACCCCAAATACATCAACAAGTTTTATCTCTAGCCTTATTACTGTCTTTGATTCTGGTTTACACTCAGATTCCCTGTAGAATATTCAGTTATACCCCAACATCAGATGTACTGGCCAGTCACCATGTATTTCATGTTAACATAGTACAACCTAAGTAGCATTAGCCATATTACTAGTTTCAGTTTTTTCTCATTCTTGCATCATAGCACCAACCATTATGGCTGGTAGTATCGTGGTTTTCGCAGAAGTAACTGATTTCCACACTAGTATTAGATAAATCTACTTTTTAATGGAGGTTTCATGCAGGATAATCACAGAATAATCCGAGTTTAGGTAAATAACTGAGTTATAAGATATGCAAATATACACGAAACACAATCTTCATTTACAAGCAAAGCAAAAATAAGAGAAAGAAAAACAGTGTGTATCTGCATAGACACTGGACTGTCGCATTATACCAGACATATAAATTACTCAACTGCTTTCTTCTCAAAAGGAGTTTTTCTCTTGGCCTATTTACTTTAAACACCAAGCAGAATTGATGTAAATCCAATGCTCCATACAAGTAGCAAATGTTGAATTTACCCACAATGACAAGCACTACCCACGTGACTGGTTTCTCATACAAAACGGTAAAGACTTTAACCTCTATATATAATCTATTTTTCCAGTGAAAAACATTGTTATCGTTGATCTGTACGAAATTGCAGCAAAATCTTCGCAGGTGAAGTAAGTACTATATGCTAGAGAACAACAAACGAATAAACATAACTAGAATGATTACCATAGTTACGAAACATAACCATTGCTCTTGAAGAGATAACAATGTACATAGGCGTACGGGCCAGGTGGGGGTAACTGCCCCCCCCCCACAAAATTCCGAGTAAATTGTTTCCTCGGATTCCGACAAAGTAAGAAAACAGTAATGTTGCGTCAGCGAGTCACGTGTCTACCGTGACGCAACGTTTCTAGAACTATCATGTACTTTGGCGAATGCTCTAGTTCTTACTGGATAGAGGGTAGGCTGGTATATAAAAGAGGAGAATGTAATGTGTGGGTAGACAGTGAGTAATTGAACTGCAGTCACACGGTATTGTTGAAGTTAACGTTCGTTCGTTACAGTGTTGTTTTAGCGCGAGTATTGGGATTAAGTGTATCGCAGAGTTATATTCGGAAAGAATAAACCAGGTTTATTAAGTAAAGACTTGTGTCGTTAAAGTTTCGTTGGAACGAAGTTACGGAAAAATCAATTAACAAACGGAGACGTAACAGTAATTTCATTTTCAGAGGTCAAAAATCCTGCATACTTTCATAACAGCGTAAGTGGGAAAATTAAGCTCAATAATACAACTGGTGGAAATATTTGACTTTGAACTTTCAAAACTATTAAGTCTTATATTTTGCACAGATATTATGCTTTAAGCCTGTCATTATCATTATATAATTAATTAGTTAACGAAATTGGTCTAGTGATATTTAGTAATACACATATTGACGATTAGTATGCATATTGCCTACGTGTCCCAAAGAATATCACTCTGCATGCATTCAATATCAGGATACTAACAACCGCGCTTTCTAATTTAAGATCCTTGAGAGTCACGGTTTCACAAAAATGTCGTCGTCGTCTGATCCTAAAAAGTCGCGTAAACGACTCTATCGCCTGCATGCGAAGAGTACGAGAAGGAAATTGACACAAACTATAAAGACAATCATGTGAAAAAAAAATCACAAAGGCAAAAGAATCAAATTCAGCGCAGTAGTCGACACAAATCAATCACAACTGAATGGCTTCTTCAATGGGAGCGTGAAGTATAGAAATCTGGAACCAGCCGAATCCTTGTGCACAAAATAGTTCATCAGAAGGAATGGTTCAATTCAGAAGAAGAGGTCTATCCAGAAACAGAATTAGAGGAGACTGCTGATGATGAGTGCAGGGTGAGTGATTCAGACTTTGTTATGGAAAATACTACCCTGGAAGCAGAGCTGGCCGTGTCTGAGACTGACATCGACTCTGCTGTCACATCAGTCTCAACCATAGGTTATACTGTTTCTGTTATTTCTCATGTGGCGGGTGACATTATAAATGATTCTTTTATTGTAACGTCTGACGTTGATTCGAGTTCTGATGATGATTACGAAAGTTATGAACCTCTCTCAGCTGCAACACAGGAGTCAACAAAAGACTCTGTCCCCAACCAGTCGTCGACCACCCCTCGAATATACCGAAGCAACCAAAGGAGTATAATCCTGGATTAGCTTTGACGTGGGAAAATGTCAGTGTGTGTACTTTCCCTGTAAGAAGTTCATGGGGGATAGCTCATTCACGTTCAAAAATTAGAAAAACAGTCACAAACTTAAAAAGTATTCGAGAAGCGTTAATCACAAGAAGGCGATGGCGAAGTGGATCAGTTTATAGATCAATGCAAAACGCTAGACTTCTGTGTTGCATCAGTTGGATGCGGTTCATAAACAGTAGGTCCTCTGCAATTGCAAGAATTTATGCATAATCATCGAGTGTTTGTTCTTTACTGTTCAACAAAACATTGCAGTAAGAGAATATGAGGATGACGGAACAAATTTCAAAGAAATATCCAATGCCAATAGAGGCAATTTCCTGAAATTATTGCATTTCTGGTGCAAGGATCTAACGTAACTCAAAGAGAAATTACAAAATCAACTTGAGGTACATGCTTAAGGGATATCGCCCTCCACTTAGAACAAGATACTAGAGACTGCATCCAATCACGTTGTGCAGCAGATCATCTACAATGTGCTGATGAGTAGAGTGTTCGGAATAATCATGGATGAAACCTCGAATTTTAGCCAAACAGAGCAAGTGGCACTCTGCCCGAGATACATTTTGGAGGGTAAAGTGAAAGAGGCATTCCTTGGATTATTTACGACAGCATCAACTGAGGATGAAGTATTATATGAACTCGTGAAAAGGGTTATCAGTGGACTTGGACTGAAGTTGGAGGACATTGTTGGTGAGTGTTTCGATGGTGTGTCTAATATGACACACGATTCATGAGGCATTTAATATTAGTGGTGTTCGTAAAGGAGTAGCGAGGAACATATGTGCACTGTTATAGTCATCTTCTCAGTATTGCACAGCAGGATACTATGAGTGAGATAGCCACTTAGAAATGTGCTTGGGATAGTCCAAAACCTTTGTGATTTCTTGGAAGCGAGTCTAAAACACCACACCCTGTTTTAGGATATTGAGTTATATGACGATTACATCGTTCTTACACTAAAATCCTTGAGTGTAACGAGATGGTCTTGCCAATGAGAGGCAGTGAAAGACGTCATTGAGCAGATGTAAAAAATTATTAAAGCTCTTCTCATCTTAGCGGGTGATAACGACTCTAAGACGTATGCTAACAGCACTGCACTTCTGAATGCTGTTTGTAATTTTGAATTCGAATTCGTGTTCGGATTACTACTTCTGAAAGTGATATTGTTAAATATCAGTTTTCTTAATAAATATCTATAAGGAAAGAGCACGTACGTTATCACCACCAGGAGAAATGCGGACTTCACCATCAGGACCCTCATCGACAGTCGGGACAGAATAACTTTGAGAGATTGTGAACTATAGGACAGATCTTCGCTGATAAAATAAAAGAAGGAATTGAAAGGAGTAGATTCACATTCAATGAGGCGAGAACACCAAGAAGTAAACCATAAAGCTGCTTGCAAGTGTTCATTGGCGAATCAACTGATACTGTGCGTGTACAAACCCTGAAAAAACACCACCATACGAATACATACTATTGAAGCCTCGACAAACTCCTTTGTAAAATGAAATCTCACTTCGAAAGTTACGACTAAGACATATTTTGCATCTTTGGGACACCTTGCTGAACAACTCATCTTCGGATGGTATTAGGTTTTTATGGTGTGACAAAGAAGACCATGGCAGGTGTCGTCGAAAATATGGTTCAGGATGGACAAAATTAATTACTACTTATGTTATACGAGACAGCGACCATCCTCGCATCAATTCCGGCCACTTCATGTTCTGCAGAAAGGTCACTCAGTGGAATGCGACGCAAGAAGACCTATCTCTGTATAACAATGGGACAACATCGTTTGAACAGCATTGCTATTATAAACATTGAATGAGCTTACGCTAATAGGACTATTGAAAATTACATGTACAAAATCATTGGCTCCTTCGGTAGGAGAAAGGAGCTATACGCTTATTTTTCTAAGCCACTGATATTGAGTTTAATAGCTGTATTTAGTAACCCATGTGTATTGTTTCATTTCCATCATTTTCGCATATTTAGGATTTACATGGTGTTTGTTGCATATTACACTATGTATAAATATATTGATTAGTTTTATTATCCACATTCGGTTATTTTCTGTTGTAACTTAAAATTCGGGCAAATGTTTCCATGTCCCCAAGAGGATTTGGGCTCGTACGCCTATGACAAAGTAAGTATAGTCCTTTTTCTTTTTTGACACAAAAATAGTGCATCTCAGGCATCACCTCTACAACAGAATGAGCTGAAGGTGAAACCAGTGACTGCATTTGAAGAATATCTTGAAACACTAGTTTCAATGTCTTTGTCTGTGTGCACTTGTTTAGTCCACTGTTCCTGTACCTCGGCCAGTATTTTGCAGTTTCGCCACAGAGCCGCAGTTCACCTTGTACACAACGATGCACGTTACACCATTCACCCATCTGAGTCTTATCATGCCTCTTTGCTTTATCATTATTACTGTTGTAGCCAACCAGTCACGCTCTGAAGGTTATTTGATTGATTTAATCCTTATCCTTGGTATACCAAGGAAACTTGTGTGGTTGCTGTTTTATATGACACATTATGTGAGACGTCAAGTTATCTATTATTTGTGATAAAAAATGCCTAAGGAAATAAAGAGAAACGATATATCCCAATTTTTATTCCTTGCAAGCTTTAGACAGATCGATCTATGAAAACTATATTATTGTACTTATTGAGATAATAATAATAATAATACCAAACTGCTAATTTTGTTCTGTAATTTGTACGAAAAAGTATTAGCTGGGACACCAAATTTTACCTTCTCTATATATAACATATTGAGGCAATCTTCTCTTCATAGACCCGTTAGGCAAGGAACGAAGTTAGTGTATATTTTTAAAACACATCTGTGGTAGGTTAAGAAGCCTGCATAGTTTATATGGAAGTTATCAATATATAATTTTAGCTTTACTCGCCCAAAATAATTTAGGATGAATGTCGTATCTGTAATAAAACTCTACATCAGTAAAATGATTGAAGAAAGTGGGCCTGGAATGAAAGTTCTTCTGATGGACAAAGAAACGGTATGTCACTGTCAGATGACCGCAGTGACGTTCAACTTCAAAGTTCAGACATAAGTTAATCATGATATAGTAAAGTACTATTACAAGTATTAGTATAGTAATTAATGTAATAATACTACACAAAAATATAGCTTTTACTTTATAATTAGTACTACTATTACTACTACTAGCACAGAAGTAGCACTAAATCATAGTACATGAGTAGTATAGTAGTAATTAGTACTGTAATTTTTAAATATATATTAAAATTTTAATTTTTGCTGTAATAATAATTAAAATATCTAAAGTTAATAATAGTGCTAATAATAATAATAGTCTTTCTCCAAATACAGTAAGTAATCCGATCTTGTGTATTCGTACATCACCACACTGTAATACTTTTGGTATTTATAGTTAAGCAAACTTGTGTCTACTACTAGTATTAGTGTGGCCCGGCATGGCCAGGTGGATAAGGTGCTCGACTCACAATCTGAGGGTCATGGGTTCGAATCCGCATCCCACCAAACATGCTCGTCCTTTCAGCCGTGGGTGCGTTGTAATGTGACGGTCAATCCCACTATTCGTTGGTAAAAGAGTAGCCCAAGAGTTGGCGGTGGGTGGTGATGACTAGCTGCCTTCCCTCTAGTCTTACACTGCTAAATTAGGGATGGCTAGCGCAGATAGCCCTCGTGTAGCTTTGCGAGAAATTCCAAAACAAACAAACAAAACTAGTATTAGTAGTAGTACTAAAAGTTCAAGAACAGTCTTACTTATGCTTTACTGTTCATAGTAGACTAGTGTAAATCATAATATTCCTGGCAGATTCATGAAACCACTTACAATATAAGCAATGGCTAGATACCTGGCAGCCAAGAATAATCTTTCAAATCCTAAACACTCAGCTGTCTAATTTGAATATTGATGAGATAAGATCACCTATCACTTGATTTAGAGAATGAGTAATAGTAAACTATGAGACTGATGTGTCTTCAAATTCAATGAAATAATCTGAATAAAACTTTTGCACTAGAAGAATAAATATTGATCATCATTCTTGTTTAGTGTCAATCAGCATGTGTATTTGCTACAAGCTACTGGGAATGATCCTCGAAATATTAGATACCCAGTAGTACATAATTTCACGATTATGAATATTGACAAACTTCCAATATGCTATATTATTTAATATGTATAATTTGTGATAATAAAATTATTGTGGAATTGTCATTATTATTATTAATTAGCATCATCATCATCACTTTTTGTTGTTGTTGTAACTCATCACTTTAAAATTTAGTATTTAAAAGATTGTTCCTAACTGCCAGTTATCTAATCACTGCATAAAGTTTACCCATTCATTTCAAGTTTAGAAGATACCAAAAGATTTTCAATGAACTATGTCTGTATCAGATCTTTTGTATTTCCTTGAAGTCTACACTATGTAATATCTTCATGCTATAATAGTAATGTTTAGACCTGTGTTATTTTATTGTGAAATAAAGTTATTTCAAACTGATATTTAAGTGTAAAAATGTGCTAGAATGATTTGTGTAATTTTATAAGTATAAAGATATGATACAAGCATCATTTATTGAAAGTATGTGGGTATTTTGTGAAATATCATGAGAAAAGCTCAGTTAAGTTTCAGTTTCAGAGTAAAAGTTTTAACGTGCTATTTCAAAATCTGCATTCCCTTTGAAGCAACCATACAGTAAAAATAACTTGTAGAATTTAAATATAAGTATAATTTGACTCCTTTAGGTTTGTTTCTTAATTTTCAGATCATTTCCTGGTGATATTGGTGTTTTTTCAATATTTTTTATATTTCGAATTGATTTCAAGTAGGTATAAGCCTTTGGCTGAAGTATTTAGGGAAATATGTAATTCTAAGTGTTTTATAGTTGGGAATACACGAGTTATTATAAAATGTTTGTTATATACAGTAGTATATTGGATAATAAACACTAGAATTTGCTTTTTAGGTACAAAGGTGCAAAATCTAGTTGAAAGAATTGGTATTTAGTTGTCTGATTTAAATATGGTTTTGTGGTAGGTTTGCCACGTCAAATACAAAAAAAGATAATCATCTCCCAAGTTTACATAAAACTTGTTAATATATCATTGTTACTTAGTAGAAAGAACATTTCAAGAACTTTATTTAACTATATTCCCCCTTTTTATTTTTTGAATTTTTAATAGGTGAAACAAAGGTTTAGTGGAAATTTATAGTTTCTGACTTTACCATATTAAAAAAAAAAAAGGCAAAATGAATAAAATTTTTATCATATGATGACATTGTTATTGTTGGTATTATTACTGTTCTTCAGCACTGCTATTATTTTAAATACTAGGGTTTAAATTACAAAGCTCTAGCACTTGTAAACCAAAGATCTCTCTCTATCTATAAGTAATTGTCTTCTTTATTAATGTATGTCAAAGGTAGTTTTTCATGTTTTAATATTTTACAGTTGTTGCCATAACAGGATAGCATAACTGTTGTGTTAGTGTTGAAGGCAGTAGCACAAACTGATTTATAATAGACAAGGGTTTGTATAATGAATATTGTTTTAGCCATGTTTACAAACAGGTATTATCATTATTACTGACATTTTTTTTGAAAATGTTTAAATATAACTACAACTTTTTTTAAAAATTATTATTTTTATTTATAATGATATATGTTAATATTACACTAGCCTTAATATTTGCCAGTGATCCAGTACACTGTTTCTTTGTGTGCAGTGTATCTGTTTAAATGCCAATATGTTTCAAAATTACTTACATTACCCCATTGTTAACCGTACATGCACGTACGATCCTAACGAAACTAAGGAACTTAAACCACAAAATCATCAATACAAAAAATATTTCTTTTATCCAACAGTGCCGAAACAAAAAATTTATCCCTAATTTTGTCAAAGTAAAAGTACCCAAGAATCTTAATCACTGTTCAAACATTATCCATAACCTATAGAAAAAACTGCTAAAGGCTATGTTAAACTCAAAATACAAAGAATTAAATGACTTGCACAAACAAAAAAATGAATCTAGACCATCAACTGGCCTGCCGCATTTAACCGGAAATTTATGGACTCCTACAACGTAACATCATCCTAATCAACAGCAAGGAAGACAAAGAAAAAAAGACCCGCCATAACAAAAAAACTAGATCAACTAAGGTGCCAACAACAGAAAAGATGAACACGATGAACCATCAACCAGTCTTGTAATTAACAGATCCAACCGACAATTAAGCGCTGAAGAGGTACATCTGTTGAACAAAGGACTTAACTTTACAGTAACATCAAGAAATATTCTTTCTTTGAAATAAAAGCATGCCTTGAAGACCTAGCCAAAAGACTAGTGATCCATTATACACAGACCAAAAACAGCCACTGGAAAGAAGACAACATCCACACCAATTCCATTGATAACGAACAACTTGTCTTTCCAGGTAAAACCGAAAACATCTATTTCCCCGAAACACCTTAAAACAGTATTTTAAACAATTTTTTCAAAGAATTCTCACACAAAACCACCAACATAATTTCACAGAAAAGAAAGCTAAAAAACAACCTAAAACAAGACAACAACATCAAAATTCTAAAAGCAGATAAAGGCAGTGCCATTGTAATAATGAACACAAGTGAGTACATTCATAAAATGAATTACATCCTATCAGATACAACCAAATTTAAGCCAATCCTCACAAATCCAACAAAAACACATGAAAACCAACTAAACAAAATGCTACAACAGTTGAAAAAAAACCAGCACAATCTCAGAAAACCTTTATTCTTACCTACGCAAGACTGACTCCCGCACACCACAGCTGTATGGCACCCCCAAGCCTCAGAAACCCAATTGTCCACTACGACCCAAAATGTCGACATATGAATCGTATAACTACAACCTTGGTAAATACACAGCGTGGCCATTTTCTACATATGTAACATTAGCAGGATCCTTTTTTAAGGACTCTTTTAACTTTAAATATATTCTGGATCAACTAAACCATAAAGCCTTAATGGCCAGTTTTGATGCAATCTCCCTTTTCATTGAAGTCCCAACTACTGAAGTCTGCAAGATAGCTTTAGAACTTTATATCCAAGACCCCAACCCATTAATACACATTCACAGCAACCAACTAGTAACTCTTATAGAATTCACTACCACCAAAACCAACTTCATGTTCAACAACCAAAATTACATACAAATAAATGGCTTAAGTATGGGCAATCCTATGTCACCAATTCTAACCAACATTTTCATGAAACAGACTGAATCTCAAGCAATCAATATAGCCTTACACCCACCACTATATTGGTATAGATATGTTGACGATACCCTTGCTGGATTTACATCTACAGAACACACGCATAGTTTTTCAAACACACTAACTCCATACACACCAACATTGCGTTCACCTGTGAATACAAAAAAAGCTAAACAAATAACATTTCTCAACCTCAAGATCACAAGAACCGATACACAATCAAAAACAGAAATCCACAGAAATCCCATACTGGACTATACATTCCCTTGAAATCAGCACATGAAACAAAACAAAAATCAATATATATTAAAAAACCAAATAAACACAGCCACAAACTATGCTCACCAGATAAAATTAATGAAGAGATCAAACAATTAAAACAACACTTCATCAACGTCAATAAATTTCCTTCAAAAACCCTCGAAAAAATCATACTCGCACATCTAGGCCAACAACACAAACAATAATAAATTCAGTGAAACAACTAACTATAAAACCCTGCACTGTTGCATACTGTGTATTCCCAATACAATAATCAACATTTGGAAAAAAAACTTGCAACAAAACATAACATTCCAATAAACACTAAATGTATTCAAAAACTGGGCACAAACTATAATCTATACTACATAAAAACTACACTGAACAAACATAACACCAACATTATTTATAAAATACAATACAACAACTGCCACAATTTCTATATTGGAGAAGCGAGCCAAAAAATGGAAACCAGATTCAATGAACTCATAAAAACAACTTCCTATGTTTTTGAACACTGCAAAGCAAATAAACACAACATACCTATAGAAAATACCAACATATTAAGAAGAGAAACAAATACAAACAAACAAAAAATCAAAG
>NW_013666066.1:454832-470046 GCF_000517525.1 Limulus polyphemus | reverse complement strand
AAACCAAAAATTGAACGAACATAAAGGAACTCCTTTATACCTATATTAATCACCTAACATCTAACTGCTACGCCCCTACAATCTTGTACCTGTTCACACTCTCATCCCTAAGATATGTGCCCAGTAATGGTCAGTTTCAAACTGTCTTTGTTAACCTGAAGATGAACCAAGAAGGTCGAAATGTTGTTTTTGTACTTTATTTTAATTAAAGTTTTTAATACCCATACTAGCCATCTCTGCTATACACCAGTACACATATGCTTCTTTAAATATGTTGCTCATTTTGAACAAGCTATATTTAATAATCCTTGTGGTATCAAACCTTCTATTCCATTCAAGTTTAATATCATCAGAGGAAGGACATCCCAGTTCAAAATGTTGTGAACATTAAAACATCTGTTAATTGTTAGCCATTTGTTTGTGATTTAAAGTTTGTGGTTTTATTATGCCACAGCTTTCTTTAGCTAACTTTTTGTCAGGAAAAAGCTAATTGAAATTAGAATATGTTTTAACTTCAAAACCATCTTAATGACTAAACCTGAAAATGGAAGATTAGTTTCATTACTGAGAAATGTGAAGTACTCATTTGGGCTAAGGAAGTTTGGAAAGGGCTTGTTTATGTAGTTATTGTGCAGTGATCTGTTTCACTGATAAGATGAAAGTTTGTAAGTAAGGCTTGTTCTAAAACCAAAAGTTCCAGCTAAGAAGTATAAATTTGTGATGTGATAAAATGGTGTGTGTGCTGTGGTACACATTAATCCATACTTTTGATAGTAATCATATGGAAACAAAAGGCTACATTTAATTTGGCTAGCAAATGTACCTGTGCGATGAAGGGTGACAGGTTTATGAAAGTTGTTCTTTCTGAAATATGCCAGTAACAATATAGAGATTGGAAGTACACAAAGATAAAATTATTCTTGTCAACTGGGCTTCATTATTTGAATAAAATTTTATTTTCCATTTTAGTGTGTGTGTGTTTTTATCAAAAAGCAGTAAGTAATATGTGACTTAAAAACATCTTGCTTAATGTAAGTGTGTTTTGAAAGTAAGTGTAAACAGAGTGTGAAAAAAAAATGCTCTCCAACGATTGAGGGGATTTGAAAATGAAATGTAATTGTAGAATTAATGCTTTACCAGCTATGAATATATAAATATTGTTTCTCTTTTCGTCTTAAATCTGCCAGTAATGATTGAAAGTAGATAGACCGTTTGTATACCTCATGTAATGAAAGAGGAAACTGGAGAAATCCCATCAGTACTCGTAGCGGCCACCCCCACTGACTGATCTATATTTAGCCAACACTTGAACTATGAAATCAATGTATTTTAAAAGAAAAATAACTTCTTGACATATTTCTGATCATTCCTAATTGATTAAACTATATTTGACAGGTCCAAATGCAAAAACCTATGAGGAGATAGAAGACAAACAAACTTCTTTCAAATTATAGTATGATTATAAGTTTTAGGGGAAGAGGGTTAATTGACCTCAATGGGCCAAATGGCTGTTGGTCACTGTGATTTTAGTAGAATTAACTGATAAATTGATTAGGTTTTTGAATGTTTCATTTTGACCCGACATGTGCATATTTTCAAGCCAGGATATGCACACATGTTCACATACTAGATGTACTGAAGCGAAAAGAATGTGTTCTTCACTGTTTGCAGTTTTCATTTCATTTTTCAGACTAGCATTGTGAGCATGGTTTTTGCCCAATCAGAAATTCTTCAGAAGGAAGTGTACCTGTTTGAGCGAATGGACATGAATAGTAGGGAAGCAATGAAGCACCTCAAGTGTATAACTTTTGTACGTCCAACAAAAGAAAACGTTGAGCTTCTGACGCAAGAGCTAAAGAATCCTAGATATGGCCAGTATTTCATATGTGAGTATTTAGTATTAAGTACATAATGTTATTGGATTAAAGAGTTAATTCTCATCATAATTTGTTTTTTTTGAAGATATAATTTATAGATATAATGGTACAAATATGAGGTAAATATTGTAGTGTACTCTGTGCTGTGAGTGAGTGATGGCTTCTAAGCCACACATATATATTTTTTATTTTTATTAATTTATGTACCTTTTGTATATAAAATCTAGAACATTGTTATTATCTTCTTGACCTATAATGAACTTGTAGTGTGTTTTCAATCTAAAAATTAGACCTATGCGAGTACTGAATTACTTAAATTTAATATACTTTACGATAACTTAGCACACTGTTTGAGAAAGAATGATGTACCTTTCCATGGTTGTTGGAAGGTTTTCACTGGCAGTGACTCTGAAATAAAATTATTAATTTAGAGGCATGGTACTGTATACTGTGAATGCTAAGTTTTATTTGAGTTTTTTAATTGGTACAGGAATAATTCTGTTGATTATTTCAGTTATTGAAGATCTGAACCCCCAAAAATATTGTGACATTTATAAAAAAAAATATATACTGTAAACAAAAGAAGTGAATCCTACTGAAATAATTATCACTTTAGAATAAGTAAATATATATATATATATATATATATATAAAGATAATCAGTCATATATATATTTATAAAATTATAATATCTCGCTTTATATTACCTTTGTAAATTTACTTTGATTTATAACTGGCAAAAATTACCTATGGATAACATATTTTGACCTACAATTTACTTTGTGTGATACCATAAAGGTGAACTTAATTTGGTAAATACCGTATTAAGTAACCAATTCTGTACTTCAGGACTTTGTTATGTGTGTTTTTCAATATTCATCTATCAGAAATGAACCTATGTTCAAACTGAAGATGAATGAATACACAAAATTTTCTCAACAACATTGAAAAACAATTTCTGACTATTTTTGTCTTATTATGCTTTCTTTATCACTTTTTACTTATTCACAATGAATTGCTAAGTGTTTTATTCATTAATTTGCAACAGTTTGATTGTATTATTGTGAGTAAATATTAAAATATTAAACAATTCTCAATCACATGCTTTACATTTATATTGTATGTATCTGATGTTCAATAAAAAGATATTACAATCTCAAATATAAGTACTGATGTCAAATGAATGATTTATTAGTAAGATTTTATCAGTCTTGAAAAAAGGTTATTTGACAAAAATCACTGATGAAGATTAGCTATGGTCCATCCAGAAGAAAGCTACTTACTACAGTAACACTCGTAGTTGCAGCTTGCCATTTACACATGGCAAAAGTAACACGTACTTAAGAATTACACCAGCTAATATAAACACCCAAACATTACTAGCAAATATATATATATATGTCACTCCAAGTTCTATAATTTATATATTTACATAGAAATATATACTGACAAAAGTGTTGTTTTGTTTATCAGATTTTAGTAATGTGATCAGCAAAGCAGACATAAAAACTTTAGCAGAATCTGATGAACAGGAGGTTGTAAGAGAGGTTCAAGTAAGTAAAGGATTCTATGAATATTCAAGTACTCACTGTAATATTATGTCTTAAATGCAGGTGTTGGTCCTGTTGTAGAGCACTGGACTTCAGAGTTGGCAGTCTGAGTTTGCAAAATATTACCTGCACTGTAAGTTGTGGTTGCATTATAAGAGTGAGTCAATCTCTTACTTGGGAAGGTGGATGATAGGGTACTTCTGACTGGCTGCCTTCCCTCTGAACAATAGATCAAAATTATGGATGATGGCAGATAGCTTTAGTACATTTGTTGTAAATATAAAGTGCAAATCTTAACAGTATTGTTTATGTATTTGAGCAAATATCTTGTTTTGTATTTGTGGTGCTGTGATATATTTGCATCTAATTTATGTAAAAAAGATTCAAACAATAAGTTTTAAAACACACTTACCTCCCCTCACACTTGAGTTTTATCCCAATGAAAGTTTCTCTTCACTGCCTATCTAAGCATTGGTGTGAATCTTACCTCACTTGCTCGAGCCTTTATACTCCACTATATTGCCCATAGCAATTTGAATCTTGTGATTCTCTCCACCTAAGTCAATGCACCCCCTATACCAGATCCTTAGAAAAGTTCCCTGTTATTACTTCCTATTCTTGATGTCAGAATATTACAACAACTGTTTTACAAGCTTCCTGGGGGTTTCTTTTACGTGTTGTATATACATACACTTTGGACAATGTTTGTTTTGACCCATATTATTGGGTTTTGAGTTTATTGCCTATTTCCTTTAATTTCAAGAAGAAAAAATATTCAGAGGCAGATATGAATTCTCACATTCATGCCTTTGATGTAGAGTCTTCTGGTACTCATAATCTTCCATCTTTGGAGTCTATCATTGTCTGGGCATTGGGAGAGACCCCTTTCATGCACAGAGAGGTGTGGAGTCTTACATGAGGTCTGAAGTTTCTTCTGCTGTAGGCTCAGATGCCAAGCTTGCGGGGGATCAGGGGTAGACTGGTCATAATTTGGACTATATTTTTCTGGCACTTTCCTTTGCTCAGACAGCTAATCACAAACCTTGGATGGACGTCCCACCTCCTGCATCGTTTTTTACAACTAGTACATCAAATTTGTGATGTATTGAGATTTCTCCTCAGGCTTACAACTCTTCTCCTTGTTTGTAGGAAAGTCATTTGGCTGATTACCTTTGCCAGACATTGCTATGCATGCTTTGAGATTTGCAAAATCAATTGAGAGAGGCTGATGTCCTTCCCGTTTATAGGATCAACATGCCTTACCTTTCCATATTTAGAAACTCAGAGGCTGGATCCTTTTCTTCCTCTTTGGAGTTTTAGGTCTGATACCTGTATTTGTCTTAACTCTCTCTTTACATAGATGCTCTCAGCCAGGACAGGACAGGTCTTCATTTGAGATTCATGTATACAGGGGTCTTTACCATTCCACTTATGTTCTGTTGTATCCTGATAGGTCCTCTCTTCCCAAAACTTCAGTGGCTAGAGAAGGGGATAAGGCTTTCTCTCCTATTGATCTTCCCTCCATTTGCCATTTTCCATTTTATGAATGCTTGGATCTGGATCCTCTTTTATGCACTGAAGGGTTTACATCACCATTTGTTTATCCTAAGATGTTGTGTGACTTATCCCCTGTCACTTTGATATTTTGGGTTCGTCAATAGGTGCATCTTCCTTACTCTGGACTTTCATTGGAGGGATGGAGACTTTTTCAGGTCTCATCTCATCTAATTTCCCATATCTTGATGTCCTTGGCAGCTCAGTTGCATTACTTGCTGGAGAGAATTGTACAGGCTGATATGTGGACCGTGCCTCATACATTTATATCTCATTATTCACATGACTTAGCAGTTGTCCTCTTGGAAGGTTTTTTGGCTACCCCCCATGGCCATTCTCCACACCCCAGCTCATTTGTAAAATAGGTGACTGACTTCATTTCTTTTGTGTTTTCTTTTTTCAGAAACTTGTTGCCTGGTCAGGTATGCTTATTTTTAAATCCGCACTAGTTACCAGTCAACCAATCAATAATTTTCCTGGTAGCAAGGAGCTTTGTTGAGATGAGGTGTTCCATAAGATCACTTTGTGTGCTTTCCGGATGATACACAATCATAACATAAAAACAAATCCACTACTGGACTGCCATGAGTAAAGATTAAGGGAATATTGCCCATCCCTGCTGACCCCTAGAATGAATAAATTGGGTTTGGTTTGCTTTTCAAAATAGGGAATGTGGTTCACCTATTGCACTATCTCCAGAACATCATTCCTAGGGACTCCTCAATGTGGGTATCCCCCCATTTCTTCTAGTGGAACATGGGAGTCCTTACCACTCCCAATGTCCAGTCTCTGGAGTGGTGGACAGAGGTTTATTCCTTCTGAGTGATGCTTGTACTCATAGTTGCACTAAAGGAGAAAATGGCAAAGCTGGTTGCCCTCCTACCAATAACCTTGGATGTTTTTCCCATATGTATGGTAGGAGCTGGACCAGCCTATCCGGGAGCCTTCTCGTAATTCTGGTTCAGAGATGACTCTTTGCCCATGTTTTTGATCATTCTCTTTATTTCTATGAACATGGAAGATGTTCCTTGAGTCCTTCTAGTTCTGTATGCGGAGCATAACTTCCTGTACAATTGGTTGAACTTTATTTGTTCCACAACCTCCTTGTAATTCTGGGGGCAGGAGGTGTTGCCTTGTCTCTCTGGTTGGGGAGTTAGGATTTTATTTCGTAATCCCAGACCGAGCAATCTCTGTTTCTTTAGGTTGAGTGAGGCATGACAGGTGCTGTAATTCTGAGTTTGGTTTATTACATTTTGTGCTTCTTCAGGTTGGGGAAGGGTTTGTCCAGTTTGGCATTGCTTGCTTTCTCTTCATAATATTGGTGGCTCGACAGGCAACATTCTATAATTTTAAGGTTTTTTGTTCCAATATTATCACATTACTGAACAAAACCAAACAATACAGTGGTGCTCATGCCCTATCTACTACACCTTGGATCTTGACTTGGGTCCACAGCACTATTATTCCAAGGAGAAGAAGTGGTCTACCTGGTTGAGGCCTGGATAAATTTATGTTCTTCTAAAGATGTTAGGATTTTGCCTCTCTGGCCAGTTAGTCGTTACTGCCCAAGAACTGGTTTTCATGTGGTCCAGGCAAACTAGTTCTAGAAGTAGTGCAGACCCCACTGGTGTGTAAATGTGGAATTCTTGCTCAAGTGTGAGAAGAGTTGTGTTTTGGAAGTTTGGTGTTTTTAAACTTGTAGTCATCGAGTTTCACATTATTGTTTTATGTGATGTATGTATGTTATTAACCCTATCATCATGGGCCAAAGGCCATGTCATTGCATTTGTTGACTTGCATTCAAAATTTTATTGAAGTACTATTTTATGAATGTATGTCAATAAATTTGGTATCAAACTGTAGATTGTAATTCAAATTTTAGCATTATACATTAGTTAATTTTTAATTTAAAAGTAACTATTCAAAAATAAATCCTAAATATTTATATTTTTATGTCACGTGGTATGTTAAATGCAGCATTGGTCCAAATACGAAGTCTATAGTTCCTTATGAATTAGAAACTCAAATTACCAATTTTGACAAACTAGAATGTAAAATAAGACCCTCCTATCTTTTCTGTTTTCTGAGATACTAATATATTTATTGAATCAATCAAGATGGCCCTGCCCACCTCTTCAATTTTTTAAAATACCTGCTTACGTACACCTACTTTACCCAATGACTTGTGTATAACTAAACAAAAGCTCAGAATGTCCCCCTAGTAGCTTTCTCAGCCTCCTTGAAGTATTTGAGGAGGCAAATTCTTTCTTTTTATGCTAGATTCCAAGCTGTAAGGTAAGACATTAGTGAGCTCGAAATTCATATTTTTTTAGATCCAAATACAGCTTTATTACTAAGCTTAATAAATTATAGTGGAATTCTATGGTATCAGTATAGTAATTTATGATTTTTGGTTATTTCAAAATGTATATGTAAAACCTAAACAAAAAATTATTTAGTTTCCAATCCTCCATGTGCAAAATTCGATAATGCTTAGCAATGTACGGCTACGAGTACAAAGTTCGTAACTAGAAGAGATAATTATTTGCTATATTTCTATATATATACTGTTCTATGTGTTCAGAAAAATAAGTTTAAAAACTTATTTGTAAATAGAATAATGTATGTACATATATAATGTATTATAACTGAAATGTGACTATTTTACAAAATACTAGTCCACTAAAACATGACCAAGACAGGTCACTTTGTAACTGCCAGTTTTATATTCTTGGAATTAGATACTGTAACATGCGTGCACGAGCACCATGTCATTGCAACTTCTGTGATGTTAGCCAGGCACAGCTGAAAGTTCAATATAATAAAAATAATAAATATATAATCTTATGAGATTTAACCTATTTAAACTAAATTTGTTATAATTTGTATTCATTCTAGAATGAAAAAACATTTTATGTAAATTGACCCAACACGTACAGAGATACAGTCGTGAAAATAACAGATATAATATAATATAAAGATTTTCTAAAAAAAAGTTTGATAACTATCCAGAGGTTATAAAGATTTCTCATTTGAAATTTGAAAATTTTTTGATGCATAAAAGTATTTTTAATCTTAAAATCAAAATTACTTTGCATGTTGGATAGTCAACATTTGAAAAAGAAAAAGGCATGAGAAAACATTGCATAAGAAATCTTAAAACTTAATAAAAAAAAAAATTATATTTTTTGTTCAAAAGCCTTGTGATGTTTACTGATGATATGCAAAATTTCATGAAGATAAGCTTACTAATTTAAAAGTTAAGGCATGAAAACTATAACAAGCACAAAATGGTTACGAGTTCTTTCCCTGGAACCGAGCCCATGCTGAGAGAGTTAAAGACATTTGTAATTATACAATATTTCTTCTACTTCAAATTTTGGCAAAAATATACAATGTCAATAGACCTACCTCATTGAAAGATAGTAAGAAAAACACTGTTAACTGTGATAAACATGTGCAAATGGTCATTTATTTAATGTTTCAGATTTAATTATCAAAAATTAAAAACTGGTGATTTCCATGCTAGAAATACCCATTTAAAATAAAATTTATATATAAAAACTGATGTGTTCTTTATTCCCTAAATGGGTGTGGTAGTGTAAGTTTTAAAGAAGTGCCTTATTATCTCCTTTGTGCAAGATTTGAACCCAGGACACTTTTATTACAACTGATTGCTCCACTAACTGAGCTAAAAGGCTAACCCACTAATAGTTGCTAGAGAGGCACTTTTTAGCAACTCAAACTACAACATATGTTTCGTATAAAAAAAATTAAAATGTGGTGAATAATTATTAGCTAATTTCCATTTCTTTCCAAATTATATTTTGAATCAGTTGAAAGCATCAAAATCTAACAATATTATTTTAAATCTTTCAGGAATTTTATGCAGATTATATTGCTGTGAGTCCTCATTTATTCTCTGTAAACTGTGTTGGCTGCTATCAAGTAAGCACATCTCCATTTCCTCATCTTTGTTTGAATTTCATAATTTTTACCTTTAATAGTGGCTATAATTGTATGTAAAAGCAGTGTTTTACCTTTAATAGTGGCTATAATTGTATGTAAAAGCAGTGTTTTACCTTTAATAGTGGCTATAATTGTGTGTAAAAGCACAAAAAATAAGAAACACAAGTTTATGTCTGCTCAAAATATGAGTAGTTCAAATAAAACATAGTATTAGGTTTCAGCAAGATGTCAATTTGTGAATGTTCTTAAAAAAACAATTTTTATTATTTTACATTTGATGATTCATGTTGTTTGCATTTTAAGCCACTCTATTACTCTGAATTGAGTGTTTTTCGTCATTAAATGTGAATTTTCTATGTTTGTTACATGTCCAATACAATTTCATTAAAAAAAAAAACTGTTATATAATGTCATCAAAAACTAACCACATTGTATTTTGCCATTTTTCCAGAAAGGGAGTATAAATGTATTTATTTTATTATAAAGAGATGTAGAAACTCATCTGTTGTAGAAAAATTACATAACCTTAGATATTATTTCACAGTATTTTTAAGATCCTCTGGTTTTATTTTACATTTACATATAATAGCATTTTGCTATATGTTTGTTACACTGCTGTAATTTATTGAAAAAAGTATTTTGTATTAAGTATAGGGGATCCAATTAAAATGTTCACTACAAATAAAAACCCTGCAAAGATTACAAAACTGTCATGTGCTGTTAGACTACTACACCAAACTTATACATCTCAGTAGAAATATGAAGTATTCCTTAGAAAAAGACAATAATTAGAATAAAATGCACAGAGGAACTGAAAAATAATGACTAGAACATAAGTAACGTCTTTTTCTAAGGAATACTTCATATTTCTACTGAGATGTTTAAGTTTGGTGTAGTAGTCTAACAGCACATGACAGTTTTGTAATCTTTGCAGGGTTTTTATTTGTAGTGAACATTTTAATTGGATCCCCTATACTTAAGTTACTTATGTTCTAGTCATTATTCAGAACTGTTTCATTTTGATCATTATACAGTGATTTCATTTCATTAGATCTCATTTCAGTAATATACATTCTAAGATAATACATGCCCTTATTTGAGTTAATGAGTTTTTCTCATGTTCTGTAAGTTATAAATCTTGTTACACATCAGTTAAATATACCTAGTTGTTTTCTTCTTATAGAAATATATTTCACCATCTGGTGTCTGTGGTTAGTTGCCGAAGTTGTTTTGGATAATTCTCATTTGCTAGCTGCCATTGTTGTGGAGCCTTTTACTTATACTCTTACTTACAGTTAAGCTCTTATTTATGATTGACTTCACCTTTTCCTGTATGTTCTCTTTGCATGCTAAATTTTACCAGATGAAAATTGACTCATTTTATGCTTTGTCAGCCTTTGTTTTTCTCTTCTCTTCCCTTCTCAAAATAGATGCTTCCTCCTGCTTGCTTTAAGGTTTTTTCTTCTTTTTCAATAAAAGGAATCTGGCTTTCTATCCATTTTGGGGACAGTTGTTCTATTTTTTGCTAATTCTGTTTCATACAAGTCATTTTTTTAGTGGTAGTTATGTGTATATAAACCATTTGAACTGTCAACAGACTATTTTTAATTAAAATGTGTAAGACTCAGTTTGGGTAACATACTTTTGAGATACTCGATTTGTTTTGAATTAATTGTTTTTAAGAACTTTTTTGCAAGTTAAGACTATAATTTTTAAATTTTGTTTATTTCCATTTCGTTAACATTTACAGAAGCTGCTAAGTATAATTGTTTTTCCTTACCTTTACTGTATAACTGCATATTTTTATCTGTGTGAGCACAGGAAGATTTTAGTTTAAACTTCTTGTTTATTTGACCCCTAGAAATTGATAAACGTACATTTTTTTCCTTACTTTTGTGACTTATAATATTATTATGTTAAGGCTTCACAGTTTTCAAACATTTTAATGTATCCTTATTTTATTGACTTGTAATAAAAGTTGTTTAACACAGTTTGTTTCCCTATCTTTATTTTTTGTTTCTCGGAGGGTTTCTATGCTATATCTTTTTAATTTTTAAATGCTTCAATGTTTCATGTATCTTGGTCTCTTTTTAAGTTTTTGTTTATATTATTTCCTGATTCCTTTTCTGTTCCTCATTGCAGGGCCTGGGCTGGAACCCAGTTCATCTTCAAAGAAGTACTCAAGCTGTAATCTCTGTACTACTTTCATTAAAGAAGAACCCAGTAATTCGATATCAGGGATCATCAGAGTTGGCTAGGAGGTTAGCTGAAAATGTGCGAGTAAGTTTCACTTGTTATTGAAGGAAACTGGAATTTAATTTCTGTTTACTAATATATTTCTGTTGCACATGTGTCACTTCAACATGTTGATAGTTGAAAGGTTAATTCCTGAACTTTTCTACTTTATAAATGTCAGTGGAAATATACATGCAAGATAATATGTCTGTGTGTGTATATGTGCATGTTTCTCTTTCTCTCTGTAGATATATTTTAGACCTAGTAGCTTCTAATGCTTTTCTAGCTTTTTGGCTTTTAAACTGTAACTTTTAAAATATAATAATTTTCTTTACTTCATAATATGCGACACAAAAGTCTGGTCTATTTTGATAATGATAATAAAATTGATCTTTCTTATAACAGTTGGAAAAAGTAATGTTTGTTCATCTTGAGACAAGATAACTAAACCAATGGAGGATTATTGTTAGCATAGAAGTCCGTTAAGCCTGAAAGAGCTAAACAAAGCAGTAAAACGAATCATGAATTAGTCTAATGATACAGTAAATGTGGATATTGTAATGTCAGTTTTAAGCATGTACTGGTAATGTGTTTAGAAAACAGTGGGAAATACAGCTTAGCTAAAAGCTTTTTTTTTATATTTTAGAGACATGCATGTTGCAAACATAATCCTTCATTTGTTAAAAATTATTTCAAACTGTCTACATTTATACTATATTAGCACCTGGATAAAACCATTATTGTATTCAAAAGTTCAGAAAAACAGTTATTGAATTGTAAGATTCAACTTGTGAAACCAACGATGCCTTTCAAGAACACATTGACTTGTATTTTTTACAGTGCATCTAGATGATGAAAGTAATTGAAGTATTTTTTAAATGCAACATTTTAAAAATTGTGATCACATTAATTAGTTTTTAAAATTTTGATGTACAAGATATGATAGATAAAAATGTTATTTTGTTCATGTAGCAATCCATTACTAAGGAGGTATCCCTTTTTGATTTCCGAAGAACAGACGTTCCACCATTATTGCTGATCCTTGATAGGAGGGGGGATGCAGTCACCCCACTCTTGAATCAAGTGAGTAATTACCAGATATATGAAGCCAAGAATTGACAAATATGATAGAATTATGATCTAAGGAAGTTTTTTGCTTAAAACAGTATGTAGAATTCTTATTTGAGATGTAAAATATTGTTTCAAATGTATTCAAAACAAAAATATCTAAGTTAGAAATTATTTAAATGGGAAGATCTTTTTTAAAATGTCTTTTAACAAAATAATTGTCTGGTTAAAACAAATGTTTGATAATTTGATAATTAATAGTAAATACTTAAATGAAAAAAGCCAATATTTGAAAAAAGGACTCCTAGGCTGGGACTTAAGCCTGAAACTTGTGGCTAACAAGGCTGGTGTTCTACCATTGATCTACTTAAGAGTACAAACAGGTTATAGGTAGAAAGACCGAATTATATGAAATCTGTCGGAGACTTACAGTTAATTATTAAGATGCATTAGAAAACCATGAAATAGTAATGTTATTATATCATAATAATTAATGATAAATATTTAAGGGAAAAAAAGACTTCTGGACTGGAACTTGAACCTGGGACTTCTGGCTAACTGCAAACATAATCCTTCATTTGTTAAAAATTATTTCAAACTGTCTACATTTATACTACATTAGCACCTGGATAAGACCATTATTATTAATAACAATAACAAATTAATAACACAGTGTTGACTTGTATAGCTTATTACTATGAGTATGATCACCATACTATGTCATGATCGGTACAAAGCCCAAATCACAAGAAATGTATCATGGACTTATCTTTCGTTTACCAGCTTACTCACTTAATTAATTAGTATTAAGTAGTTTAAAGTACAATGAATCAGAGAATTCTTGTTTTAAAATAATCAGTGGTTATACATTCAAAGTCGTTTCAAAAGAATACTAAAGTATGTGTTATTTCAGATAAAAAAATTTAAGTAATCAGACTTATTATAAGAGTTAACTGATTTGTGGGAAACATTATTCATATCTCCTGGTGGGACAGCAGTAATTCTCCAGATTTACAATGCTACAATCAGAGGTTCGATTCCCTTTGGTGGACACGGCAAGTAGTCTGATGTGGCTTTTCTATAAAACAAACACATTATTCATCAGGTGAAACAGTACTTGTACATTTATATAATGATTGACAAGGTTAGCCTTTTATGTCTTTTTGACTGTGTTTGACTCATCGTGCAACATTAAAAACTTCAGGATAAACGAAAGACAAGGATAATGTGATTTGAGCTTGTGATCAGATTAGTAATTAATTGAATCCAGAAAATCCTTTATTTCTTCTTTTGATTAGCTTTTCTTATGATATAAACATTGTTCACTATAACATTTACTATTGCAAAGAAATCATCACTTGGTTATATTGTTACTTAAAATAATTTGTTCTAACAATTAAAAATAGTACTTATACCATCAAGTACAAAGTCTTTGGAGAAGTGACTGCTAAGAGCTATAATTTGTTACATCGTCATTAAGAATGATTACCTCAGGTGTCTGGCTATTCTACTATAGTGTGCTTAGATTTCATTATTTTTTATAACTTTTTACACACAGGTTATAGTAATTAGCTAGCAATGAGTGTCTCATCGTGCACATTTATTTATGCTAAATTTAAATGGAGGTTGGTGTTATTGTTTCTGACCTAAAAGAATCTGCCTGAGAAAACTAACTGAAAAACCCTACAGTGTTTTTAAAAGGGATATTACAGTTACAATTTCAAACTCTTAACTTCAAGTTATGTATTTGAAGATCACATCCCCAGCACACAATCACAAAATTGGCTTCAAACTCTTTACCAAACACAATATGTTATGACACATGCAAACATTACTAACCTAATGTATACTAAACTAATGTATACTAACCTTGATGCCCTTACTGTCTTCTAGACTCTTCTTGTTAACCCACATAGCTTGGTGACTCATCCTGTTGTCCTTTCCACCTTTAAGAAATTTCCTGACTTAAACCCACTTGTTCAGCTGTTACATGAACATTTTCATACACCCAGTCAAAATACTGTATTCCTGGGTTGTCTGTGTTTTTAGCTCATGTTTATTTTCATGGAAAAAAAACTGAAGATTGGGCTTGAGTATAAATAGCATATTTGGAAGTAACAGGCTTTTACTCTTATATAACTGTAAGTTGTAAATATACAGATTCATCAGAAAGTACAGATATAGTTTATGCTTGTATAAGAATAATGAACAGTTGAAAGTTTTATTTTGAAGTTGTGGTATTTTTTTAATTATTTTCTTTGATAAAAATTTCTTTCACAAAAATCATGTACAGTCTGTAACTTTCTCAGTACAGGGATCCCTCGATTAATGCGTTTTCGTTTAGTGCGCTTAAATCTTTTTATAACCAATATTTGATTAGTGCGGTAACACACATTTCATTTTAACCATAGTAATTGAAAAGTAAGTTTTAGGCACCGAAATTAATTTTATTTTTAAATTAAAAATAGAAAATGGGTAACTATTTTACTTATCAAGTTATTACTAGAGTTAAAAATATGCAAGATGTTTGGAAGACAGTTCTTCCACACTGTGCACAGGACGTCACAGGCTTTTCAAAAGATACATAAGAGGTAATTAAAGAGATTACTCATATTGGAAAAGAACTTGGCTTCGCTGAGATTGACGATGAAAATGTGCAAGAATTGCTAGAAGCTCATTCAGAAGAACTAACCAATAAGGATCTTATAAATTTGGACACTCAGAGAGCATATGAGAACATTGATGAATGTGAAGAAATCTTACCTACCCGCCAGCATAAGAAGGAATTAGAAGAACTTTTCACGGTTATTGAAGAATATAAGGGAAAATGTTTAGAAACAGATCCTGATGAAGACAGAAGCCTTCAAATTTGCAGAAAAATTGATGAGGCAATTTCTCAGTACCGCCAATTATATGAAGAACAGAAGAATACGATGCGACAAGCTACTCTAAATAAGTTTT
>NW_013666066.1:448471-454757 GCF_000517525.1 Limulus polyphemus | reverse complement strand
TTTCGTATTTTCTTTTATACCTATACTTTGATTAAAAAATGCGCAAAATAGAAATTAATTGTGAATGAGAATGAAAATTGAGGTACAAATTATATGATTTCCTATAAGTTATTATATTCAATTAGTGTGTTTTCGATTAGTGCGTCTCTTTTAAAGAACACATTAACCGCACTAATCTAGGGATTCCTGTATATCTTTGTATTTGTACAAGTCAGTATTTTGACAGTTAAAAGAGAATAGAATGAGATTCCTTTCAACTTTTTGTTAGTTATCATTCTGCAGAAGACATCCTGTTTATCAATCCTGAAAATATAGTAATTCAGTAGATGTTGAGGTATACATAATATTTGCCATTTCTTCCCATAAAATATCAGAACCTATTTTAATTACTATCATAGAAAATGTTCATTATGTTACTTAGGTTTAAGAACATTGTGGTGGTTTTGAAATAAAGAATCTTATTCTCCAACATGACTTGAGTTATGTAAGATGATGTGATCTCTATAAAATGCACCAAGTTTATTTATTTACACTAAAAACTCATCTTTTATAATCAGAGAACCTAAATTTTGGTTTGTTTTCCTTTTTGATCGGCAGAAAGCAATCAAAATTTGGAATTCAAATACATTATGCTGATTGCTTCAACTTCTTACCTGTATAGAAGTGTTATGTTATACTAAAGTTGATTATACTTGATAAACACAACATTGAAATGTCTAGACATATTTTGTTTATGTAATATTATGCTATTTTTATCATCATATGATTTTATTTTCTATTTTTATCTGTAGTGATCATAAATAGTTTCATTGTTAAAAGGAATTAGATTCATAATGACAAAATTTTTACTACTTTTTAAACAATTGCAAAAAGAAGAGAAAGATGTGTCACATATTTGAGTAAATAACTTGCAAAGCATGGAAAAACTAGATTGATTATAGAACCTTTATCTCCTAAGAAATACTTTCTAAGCAAATGAATATACAATCTGGCTGAACAGAATAAAATAAAAGAATCATAAATATTTACTTCTGTATCCAAAATAACTTAGTTAAGTGGGTTTGAATTTTAATATTGAAGTTGATTAGATAGTCTTCTAATGTTTTCTTTCAAATATAACTCTCTTTTTCTTTTTTTTTTGTCAATTTACTTCCCATTAGTTACTAGAAATCACATACACCTAAGTTTTATATACATAAACTGGTCTCATTGACTTGATGATAAAAACATAGATGCATGTGAACCAAATAACCATACTTTAGACAGAATGTCTTGATAAACATATGTGATGATATTAGACCATTTGTGTTCCCCCTTATTCCAGTGGACATACCAAGCTATGGTACACGAACTGCTAGGAATCAACAACAACAGGGTGAATCTAGCTGATGTTCCGGGGATCAGCAAAGATCTTCAGGAAGTTGTGATGTCAGCAGAGCATGATGAGTTTTATGCTAATGTGAGTAAACTCGTACACTTAAATTCCTTCAACTCGGGATAAGTAGATTTATTTTTTCAGGTTTGAAAGTAGTTTTGTTTTAAGGTTCAATAAGTTTTTACCTTCTACTCTTTGGCTAAATTCATATATTGTTCCAACTTGATATAAATTAAATTTCTGTTAATACTACTATTTTTTGTTCCCTGGTGGGTCAGTGTTAAGTTTGCAGACTTACAAAACTAAAATCTGGGGTTTCGATTTCTCATGATAGACAGAGCACTGATATCCCATTGTTTAGTGTTGTGCTAAAATAAGAAAAACAATTTTTGTCAACACAGTTTATTTTATGATGCTTCCGAAAACATGTTTGGATGTATATTTTTTCTACAAGTTTTCCTTAAGCAGATATCTCTATTAACCCTCTCTCCACAGGCATCTTTTTCTGTACATGTCACATAGTTTTAGTGAGTTACATTCAAAATTTAATTAAACTACTTTCTTTTCATGGTATACCAATATGTATAGCATAAAAACGTAGCTAATAATCCATACTTTAATAGCGTTTAAGTTTTAAGTTCTTACTATTATAAGGCAATATTAAAACAAAATCCTGAATTTCCGCTAGTAGGATAATTTTCTCTCTAGGCATCCCCTCTTCTCTAATTTATTTACCACCCCTTCAAGAAGTATGAAATTCAACTTAAATTACTCATTATAATATCATCATCACTCAGGCAAAGCATAATTTGGATAGCTTTCAATCTTATTTAGCTATAGAGCTATGAAATAAACAATCAGACCCCTCTTGCCACACCCACCTGTCACATCCTGTCTTTCAGGTTTTGTTAATAGTTCTCTCTTACGTTCAATACTATATTATTTATAATCAATAGAAAGTCAAGGTATTCATCTATCAATTGACATATTTTATTACATTGTTTTCTGTACAGAGAAATGTCAGTTTTGCTTTCAGTTCAAGCTTTATTCCCACAGGAAACACATCAACAAGCTTAGATGAATTTTTAATGGCTCTTGCCCCATTGTTAGAAACCCAGAAAAATAGTGATAGTTATGGGACATTGTCTGCTTTTTGTGTGTTATTATTATATGTTCTTTGGTATCATTTGGTGAACCAAAACTTTGTCTTTCTACCGATTATACACATAACAGAAAATGTCAGAAAGAATTATTGACAATTTGTGAAAGAGAGGATGTTACAGTTGGGTCTGCTTTTCTGGTTTATGTCTCTGTAAACAAAGAAGATAAAATACTATAAAATTTAGACTTTGCCTTAGTCATATTTATACTATAATGAGTAATTTACATCAGAGAGGGTGATGAAAAAAATAGGCGAAATGGTGCAAACAAATGTCACACCTCTCATAGGGAGATTGAGGATTTATTCAAATATTTACTTTCAAAATTAAGAAATTAAAACTTATATATAAAATATTAAAAATTGAATTATTAACTACATTAATAGTAATTGCACAATAAAATTTTCATTGCACAAAAATTTGAAACAAACTAAACTATCACTTCCCATTGAAAATCTGTAGTATAATAGCAGCATTCAATAGGTAAAACTCTTCACAGGCACTTATTTTAAATTACATTTTAGAAAAAAACTTCAAAAAGCCTTTAAAAACTGGTTTTATAAGGTGAAGTGTTTTATTAAAAACATTAATTAATTCATAGTTAAATATAAATTAAATGACAAGTAATTTAAACTTACATGTTAGTAAGTTTAATTAAGTTTTGAATGAAACTTTGTAAAGGGTTGTGATATGCACTTCTTGACCTACTCATAGCAAGAGGGTTGAAAATTTGTATATTTTTCTTAATTTTAATGTTGGACTACTGTCTTTCACTATATGCTTTTTAGTTACATATGTTACATTCAGATTAATAAAATGCCAAGCATTAGATAATTTCATTGAAATTTTTCAGGCTTGCAATGTCTTTAAAAGTGTGTATGATAGTTTATCCTCTGTCAATTTTGAGTCTCATGTTTTTTTCATGTGTTCTTTAAAATATTATTATATCTACTTAGCCTTCTTTGACACTGAAACTATAATATTTGTACACAGCTGATGTTTTATGAAATGCAGGAATTTCACACATTTACTGAAAGGTAAAATTGTGACTTAATTTGTGGAAATGATTAAATCAACTTCTTTGATCATTGGTCTGCAGTTTTTAAACTTTTGTGTTTCAGCATCTTATAGTAAGTTGGCATTTGGGGTTCTTATAATTAATGCTACATAATTTTGGATCTTATCCAGGCAGTAATAAACCAACCTATCAGAAATGGCCAATGATTGCTCAAAGTTAAATTCGTGAAAATTGATAGGAAAGTTAAAATTTTATAGAATCAAATAGTTTACTAGAAAAAAGAAAGAAATGATTATCACATTCTTTCTTTCTAAAATTCATTTTGGAGTGCATGAGGTTTCAGTTACTGAATTAAGTGTTGCTTATGTGGAAACGTTTGAAACACTACAATGGATATTGACTAAGATAAAGGTTTGTGAGATTAAGAACAAGGGTTATCCCCATTACAACTTTGTTTATTTTATTATAATATACGACAAAATTAAACAAGTGATCATTTAGTTGCATGTTCAAGTATTTTTAACCCTCTTGCTTGAGCATTCAAAATTTAATTAAACTACTTTTTGTTCATGGTATACCATTATGTACAGCATAAAAACATAGCTAATAATCCATATTTTAATAGTATATATATACAAGTTTTAAGTTCTTAATTTTATAAGACAGTATTAAAAAAAGTCCTGAATTTTCCCTAATGTGAGAATTGCGACATTTTCTCTCTAGACATCCCCTCTTCTCTAATTTATTTATTTGACGTACATTATTCATTATAGTATTATCATCGCTACTGAATTAGGGAAAGCTAGTGTAGATAGCTCTCATGTAGCTTTGCACAAAATTTAAAACAAACTAAACTATCACTTCACATTGAAAATCTGAAGTATAATAGCAGCATTCAATAGGTAAAACTCTTCACAGGCACTTATTTTAAATAACATTTTAGAAAAAAACTTCAAAAAGCCTTTAAAAACTGGTTTTATAAGGTGAAGTGTTTTATTAAAAATATTTACTAGTGTCTTTAGTGTTACATTGGGAAGTAAGAGAAGTGATATTTCTCTTACTGATATGATATGATCTGTGTACTGATCATAAACATCAGACAGATTCATTGGAAAAAAAAGGGCACCTCTGTTATAGGCAGCTCACAGTTACTGCAAGTAGCTCAAAACTTTGAGATGAACCCTATATATTTTAGATCGATGGGATATTTTTGGGGTCCACTATTTACAAACCTTAGTGTAAACACTAATTTAATGTACACAGATCTTCACAATTCGTTGATTACTTCAAAACTTTAAAAATGTTAATTTGTTTTTTTTTTTACAGAATAAAGTCCTAGTTGTTTTATAACTGTCTAGTAGTTTATAAAATTTCTCCTGTTTAATAATTCAGTGTTTCATTTCTGGATGTCCTGTGGAAATATTTATCTGTAGTTTTCCAACTTAATTTAGCTCTCAATGATTAAAAGTTAAAAAATATATTAAATATGGGATTTTTTATTAACTTTGATGCGTAGAATTCACATTAAACCATTTAGGAGCTGTCATCAGACTCAGTGAACAATAAAAAATGAACTTAAAAGTGGCAAAACAGAATATGAAATGAGCAAAAGTGAATTTTTGAAAGAATTATTAATACTTATGTGAATTGAAAACACATTAAGGAGAGTTAACTGAAATAATCACAAATGAATGCAACAAAATGCCTGTCATAAAATAAAAAAGATGCATCACAGTATGAATGAATCTGTTAAAAAATTGCAAAAAACAATACTGGACAAGCTTAGGTACAGGTAATGTCTTATAGCCCCCAAAATTGACTCAATAAATACAAATAAGTGGAAGACAACAATAACCAAAACTTATCCAAATAAATGTCATCAAAAGTAAAAGAAAAAGCTACACATGTAATTAGAGATACATAATACAAACAAATTAAGGTTTATCAAAAATTGGTATTTAAGTAGTGCTACCAGGCACCATAATAATAGTAATAATAAACAAATACATGTACTTTGTATAGAAATATAAATAAAAAAATTAAAATAAACTTCTCAAATGATGAACTTCCATATTGATAGGGCTTACTTTTATTTTACTGTTGGTGGATAGGGCGTTTGACTCGCAATCTGAGGGTTGCAAGTTCAAATCCCCTTCCCACCAAACATGCTCACCCTTTCAGCCAAGGGGGCATTATAATGTGACAGTCAAACCAACTATTCATTGGTAAAAGAGTAGCCCAAGAGTTGGCAGTTGGTGGTGATGACTAGCTCCCTTCCCTCTTGTCTTTGACTGCTAAGTTAGGGACGGCTAGTGCAGTTAGCCCTCGTGTAGCTTTGTGTGAAATTCATAACAAACAAACAAACATTATTGTACAGTTATTGTTAATTCTGATTCTCACACTAAAAGTAGTTTGTTTGTATGTTTTGTACAATGATAATTTTCTATTTCAACAAAACATTGTTCTCTTTCAAGGCCATGGGGCTTAGTGGTAAGCATACCTGGACTGTGAATCCAAGAATTCATTGTTTGTGTCCCTGTAGCTACAAAAATGTCCTCCAAAGTTTGGTGCTATTGATGTGCTATAAGAGTGACTGTTAAATCCATTATTTGATTACAAATTTAATGGTGTTTGCTGTTGGTTAGCTTCTAGTCTTTCATTTCTATAGATTTATTTTTCCGTTATCTGCTATTGTTGGTAATTTATCATATTTTATTCTTTGCTTGATTTTTT
>NW_013666066.1:445506-447491 GCF_000517525.1 Limulus polyphemus | reverse complement strand
GTTTTGTTTCTCATAGTTGGTCCTGTACTGATTGTAGTTTTCAAAAACAAAACACCCACTACATGAAAATACCATCAGTACGGGACCAACTATGAGAAACAAAACACCCACTACACTCATAGTTGATCCCGTACTGATTGTAATTTTCATGTAGTAGGCATTCTGTTTCTCAGTCACAGTAGGTCTATGTTTCTCAGTCACAAGACTATGGGCCTTATGTTGTTATGATATTTTAATGGTATTAGCATTTTAACTTTTGTGAGAGGAGTTTTTGACTTTTGGCAAATTTTGTGGAGGTGATGACATGAAACTTGTTTTTAAACACATTATATTAAATATATTTAAGTTATCTTTGAAAGGAATTCTTAAGTAGTCAGTTAAAAATACATACATAAAAGAATATTGTGGTGCATACTTACTATTCATTACAAAACATGAAAGAGAATATACAGGATATTCATTCTGTTTCATTGTAAATTATCGTTCAAGTTCATATATTTGGATTGCATCTTTAGCCTCCAGTATAAACTCCTTGTACAATAAAATGTTGGGCCCGGCATGGCCAGGTGATTATAGCGCTCAGCTCGCAATCTGAGAATCGTGGGTTTGAATCCCCTTCTCACAAACATGCTCGCCCTTTCAGCCATGGGGGCATTATAATGTGATGGTCAATCCCACTATTTGTTGGTAAAAGAGTATCCCAAGAGTGGGTGGTGATGACTAGCTGCCTTCCCTCTAGTCTTACACTGCTAAATCAGGGATGGCTAGTGCAGATAGCCCTTGTGTAGCTTTGCGCGAAATTCAAACCAAACCAAACTAAAATGTTGTTACAGGAATTAAGACATTGTCTTATATGTAAATGGTTATACACTTTTAAGTAACTGAAGTTTAGAGATTTTATTGAGGTTAATGGAAAAGCTTTTGTGATTAACAAGTCATCAGTTATTAAAAAAAAAAAAGCTGTCCTTGAAGTACTATTAACTGTCTTAGTTTCACATGTTATTAGAAAATATGGGATTGATCTATGCTAGTTTTCTTTTGATAGCTGTATAACGTTCAATATGATAATAATTAGATATTTGGCATTTGCAGAACATGTATTTAAATTTTGGTGAAATTGGATCAAACATTAAGGAGCTAATGGAGGACTTCCAGAAAAAAACTAAGAGTCAGCAGAAAGTGGAATCTATTGCAGATATGAAAGTAAGTAAATGTATTTCAAAGTCTGTTGAAAATAAAAATACATTTTTTAATAATTATTGTCCTGATGTCACCGGTATGCTCCCTTGAGGTGTTGAACACATGCTTGTATATCAAATTTAAAAACTTGAGTAAAAAATATAATTATGGTTATTTCAATAATTTTTCTGAAAAATATTTAATTGAAAACCACGTCAGACAAACAAGGTAAGATTTCTCAAAAGTCAGCACTCACGTAGTGCAGCCTGGTATGAAATAAAAAGAGCAAAAAATTAAGTAATAAATTTAAAATAAACGTTTCAAGTGAAGAAGTTGGTTAAATAACTACATCTAATATGTAATAAAAAGAACTTCAGTCCAAATAAGTGTGACTATCAAATCCTACTATTCAGTTACATAAGAGCACCCATCAGTCGGCAATAGGAGCTGTTGGCTAGCTTCTCGACCATCAGTTCAAAATAAGGGGTGGCTGTGTGCAGATGACCCTTTGAGTAGCCTTATAGAAAAGTTCATTAGACTATATCAAGAGTTAATAGTGAGTTCTGTTGTTTTGCTGCCTCCCTTTTAATCTATAAGTTAAAATTGGAGACCATTATGTTCAAATGGCTTTTTTTTTTGTAGCTTTTTGTGAAAGTTCTGAAACAGGCTTTATTTTCCAATTATACTTATTTCTGTTGTTGTTGCTAATTTATCACATTTTAGTCTTTGCTTCATTGTTTTTCAGAGTTATTGCCATACTGAAGGTATTTATATATATATATATATATATATATATATATATATAT
>NW_013666066.1:431563-445019 GCF_000517525.1 Limulus polyphemus | reverse complement strand
GTTTGAAGTTACTGCAGTAATTAAACTCAAATGCACCCCTGCAGACAACTACATCAGCACTACACTGCACTAAATATGCAGTCTTTCCTGAGTTATTAAACTAGATAGAGCAGTTATATTCAGTGAGTTATTAATCAGGAAAAAAAAAGCTATTTAGAATCATCTCTAAAGGTAATGATAAGAAAACAATACAGTAAATGTGAAATGGCCATCACTTTTGTTGAGTTTAACTCTTTCTGTGAACTGGAGGGACATTATTGATATCCTCTAGATTATTCATCTTTACAGTGGAAATGCATGAAACTTGGAAAAAGTGCATTAAGTAGTGTCTAATTTTGGCTTTAAAAAATAATATAATTTGGTATTTTTTCTGTAATTTTTATGTCATGAAATTTCAAACATTTTCTTGTGAGATACTTTGGGAAAATATTAAAATACTTAGAACTTACATTTTTAGCCATGGCATAGTGGTTCATAGAATAGCTTTGAGTTTTTTTTCAAGTACAAACTTTTAGCTCATAGCTCTTGACTGAATTGAGATCTAAGTACAGCTGTAACTATTGAGGATTCCCTTTTGTTTATTGTTTGTCAGAAAGGTCCACTTTATATATCCAGTTGATTTCAACTTGATTGATAATCATTAACTCTTTCACAATGGGTACCCCATTAATGCCCTTTCTATATAAGTCACTAAGTTACGTTCAAAATTTAATTAAATAACTTTGATATCAATGTATGTCAATGAAATTAACATTGTAATGTATATTCTATTTTGAAGCATTATGTTTGAAAAAAAAAGTTTTGAAAAAATACTTAAACTTCAGTTCTTTTGTCACATGCTATGAAAAATCTCAACTATCATACTCTCTATCTTGAATAAGTTAACCCCAGTCTGGTAGATGTACATCTAGACAATAAGTATGTTTACTTGCCCTATTGTTCCAAAGTTCTTTGGCTGAGTTCTGTTGAAACTAGAGAAAAAATTTTCAAACCCCTAACAGGTGCCATGCCCATCTTCTATACTATCCCTTGAGCTTTACAAGTTGCATATAGTTACTTGACACACATGTATATAGTCATTAGAAATAGCTCATTTTACACTATAATCTAACAACAGTTATTTTGAAACTGGCACTTGATTGTCGTCGTTGGGTAGATGTAACTGCCTGTAGTATTGTTGACTGCTTTATCCATGATAGCACTTATGGGTGTTTCTTCCATAAATATGTTATAGTTAGAGAGATAGTTAAATTGTATTTTGGTTTTACTTTTATATCTTAGTTGATTATATATTATTTATGATTTAAAATGCATAATTGAAAGGTTTAAACATTTTTTAAATTTATCTCAAACATTGCCCCAGTTCTCAGGGTTTACAATCTTATGCAAATGTAAGGTACTTTTGTCGAAGGCATGTGCATCTCTCCCAAATATACTGTAATATGTCCTGAGGGCATTGTTGACTTGTGTTGAGATGAATAATAAACGGTAAAGGAAAGGAAAATAAAACATTAAAAGTTAAGTACATGTGAAAAGAAAAAGATCTGAAATTACAAATATCACCAGAAGATCTTTTAAGATGTTCTACAAAAATGAAAAGGTATGTACTCTAAGTTGATGATAATATCTACAGTTAGTGATATGGTAGAGAAAATGAAAAATATAAATACTTAGCTTAAAAATCTTTTGATATTCATTTAGGAGGTTCTAGAATTTATGCAAATAAAACTCAAACTGTAAGATTTTATACTTAACATGAAAATCACCTTGCACTCAAAATATACAGAGTCTGAGTGCAAATAACTACAATAAATAGGTAACATATTTTTAGTAGAAAGACTTAATCAAAATAATGTCATTTTTTGTGTACAAGATACTTATAATCTTTAATAAGATATTACCAGTTTTTGTGAGGATGCATTAAGTATGTTCAGAATTATCATAAGCATTGTTGCGCACGTATCATTCCCCAGTCGTATTTCTGTAAATTGCAGGAGACTGATGCAAAAGGATTAATATATTTCCTTTGATATTTTATTTTGCTGATTACAGTAATCACCACTACCAGGTATATATCATAAAAATATCAGATTTACTTATGCATTTGATCTTACCAACCAGAGTCAGGACAAGTTACGTAGCGGTAGTTTTACTTGCTTATGTTGCTTGAATATGATAAACTTAACAATTATATTCAATAAATAAAGGTTTAAGTTAACTTAAGTATTTTCTTATTGCATGCCCCAGTTGATGAACTGAACTAAGCTTACTTGATGTTTTGTCACAAAAGAAAACACCTTTAAAAGACCTTTACTATGTCCACTGTTAAAAGACCTTTACTATGTTCGCTGTTAAAACAACTTTACTATGTGGTTTGTTCTTAAGTCTTCTAAACTTGCCATTAGATTCTGTTTTTCTTCTCATCTAATCACTCCCATAAAACCATAAATTATTTCTCACATCATTCTATTCACTTTATTTTGATGTAAATAGTTTATAATGTGCTCTATCTAACTTTATTCAACCTTTGCTTATATCTATTTTCAAGTCTTAGCATCATTAGTAATTGTTCAGATCACATAAAAGGATGGGAACAAAGGCTGTAGTAATAAAACCTGTGAAAGAGAAAAAAAATTCATATGATAAAGAAAGTGGATAATGTTATTTTCAGGGGTTGATAGTTTCATAGTAAATATAAACTTATACTTTGGTATGGGCAGAAAATTAAAAAAACCAAATTGATTTGTATGTTGTTCACAGAGAGACTTTTTGAAGCTGTTAAGAAATGAAAGTTTGAACTTTTAATTTTATTTGAAAATTACCCCAAGTAAATGTTATAAGATGACAAATATCAATTCTAAAGTATTTTTGAGTTAAAAGTTTTTGAACTAGAATTTAAATTATTATTTTTACTTAAATTTTGAAATTTGATATGCAGATATGCACTTGGTACTGAAAGTTGACCTGTGGTTCCAGACAGGGTTAAAGCAGAATATAACTTTTACAATTAAAGCTATTCAAAATTTAATTGTACAAGTAAGTGTTACTAGAACTATTCCCACTGGGTGGGCTAGTATCTTAAAAGTTGTGTATGTGTAATTAGTATGAATAATTTTAATGCCAAATTCTAGAAGTGGCAGGAGGTCCATAGTCAAATTTTACATGTATATCTGTACTTTTAGTATGTTTCTTTTACAAGATATTTCATTGTCAGCAGACTTATTTATTTTCTGTTGTCATAAAAATAATTTAAGTATAAATTATATATATCAAACTTAATTTGTATAATATATGATAAAAAAAGAAATAGCTTCCAGTTAATGATAGTGGTGTTTGCTATTCTTACAGTCAGGTCTGCCTTTTTCATCACATAACAATTAACATGTAATGATATACAAGATAAAGACATGGATAAAACAAATAATAAACCAAATAATTTTGGTGGCATTTAAACCTAACTTACATTATATTGTTAAAATGTCTATCATAATAAGAGATACTCAGTGTGGTACATTGGTGTAATATTGTAAGTATCAAAATCATTTTAAATATAAAATTAGTATTAGCATTAATTAAGAAAACAAATGTTACTAAATTAATGTGATGTTCAAGCTATCATACTTGCAAACATCAAAAATGATTATTTTTGTCTTTTGAACTAATGTGGAAAAATAAAGTAATTTAGATACTGTCCCTTGTTAACAAGTGAATTAACCAACATTCAAATTGCAGGCATTTGTTGAAAACTACCCTCAGTTTAAGAAGATGTCTGGCACAGTAGCAAAGCATGTCACCATGGTGGGGGAGCTGTCTCGACTTGTTGCTAGCCACAACCTATTAGAAGTATCGGAGACGGAGCAGGAACTTTCTTGTCAGTCAGACCATTCTGAAAATCTGAAGGTAGCTATAATTTTAATTTTTTACTTGTTTTATTTAAAAGGACTGAGATACTATTCAAGGTTTATGTAGGACATTTTTATGTTTGTAATATAAAAATAAAAATAGCATTGTGGTGTAAAAACGAATTTTATTGGGTTTTAA
Source organism: Limulus polyphemus (assembly GCF_000517525.1). Classification (NCBI taxonomy): domain Eukaryota; kingdom Metazoa; phylum Arthropoda; class Merostomata; order Xiphosura; family Limulidae; genus Limulus; species Limulus polyphemus. The sequence goes on along the minus strand of NW_013666066.1, from coordinate 440,978 downwards.
ATAAAAAAATGTTTAGAAACAAACATTGAAAACTTGATTGTAGAAATTGATTGATGTATATATTTATATATTAGGTCATCAAGAAATTAATGTCACATTTTGGAACACTTTCATTAACCATCCCCCAAAAAACATACATCACGTATAATAGTTAAACAAACTGCCTAAATGTCACATTAATGTAGCTTATATAATGTGTAAAGTTTAATATACTCTAATCCCTTATAATGATGGCACATGATGAGACACACATTTGGCATGTAATGCTGTTTGAATACAAGAAAGGAAACTAAGCCTCTGTAGCCACAAAGAATATCAAAGAAGTTTATGGAAATGTCTTGAACGTTCATAAGTGTCAACAATGGTTCAGCAAATTTCTTTCGGGTGATTTCAGCTATAAAAACCGTGATAGCAGAGGCTGATACGTTGGAATGGATATTGATGCTCTGAAAATGCTTGTTGAGTCTAACCCAAGGCAACACACTCGTGAAATGGCCCTGAAATTGCATGACTCTCATGAAACAGTATATACAAATCTAAGGAATATGGGAAAACCCCATAAAGAAGGTGTTTTTGTGCCTCATGAACTCTCTGATGATCATCGTTTCCAACATATACACGTTGCTTCGTCTCTTTTACTGCGTAATGCATGTGAACCATTTTTTGAGAGAATTGTCACCGGTGATACAAAATGGATTCTCTCTGCAAATAGTAAATGCCAAAAACAATGGCTCAGTCCTAGACAAAAACCACTTCAAATGCTGGACTCCATCCACAGAAAGTGATGCTTTGCATTTGGTCGGACATCAAAGGACAAATTCATTTCAAACTCTTCTATCCACAGGGAACTGTCAATTCAGAGATCTATAGTCAGCAACTGGAACGTTTAAATCAAGCCCTTCAACAGAAACTCCCTTCATCCACAGGGAACTGTCAATTCAGAGATCTATAGTCAGCAACTGGAATGTTTAAATCAAGCCCTTCAACAGAAACTCCCTTCATCCACAGGGAACTGTCAATGCAGAGATCTATAGTCAGCAACTGGAACGTTTAAATCAAGCCCTTCAACAGAAACTCCCTTCATCCACAGGGAACTGTCAATGCAGAGATCTATAGTCAGCAACTGGAACGTTTAAATCAAGCCCTTCAACAGAAACTCCCTTCATCCACAGGGAACTGTCAATGCAGAGATCTATAGTCAGCAACTGGGACGTTTAAATCAAGCCCTTCAACAGGAACTCCCTTCATTCGTGAAGTGAAAAGGTGTTCTTCTTCTCCATGACAATGCATGTCCACATGTGGCACGTTTGATGCAACACAAGATTATGGAGTTGGGTTGGGAAGTTCTCCCCTACTCACCATATTCTCCAGATATAGCACCATCAGATTACCATCTTTTTCGTTCGCTGCAACACCATCTTAATGGGAAAACGTATGCAAACGTGGAAGGTGTTAAAGAGGACGTCGACATGTTCTTAGCTTCAAAGTCAATTGATTTCTTTAATCAGGGCATTAACAACCTGATTGTAATATGGAAAAGCATCATTGATAAGAATGGAGACTATTTCATTTAATAAATGTTTTGTTTGATATACAAGTTGTTTGGGTTTTTTTCATCTAAAAAAAGTGACATTAATTTCCTGATGACCTAATATATATATAAATCCTTAATTTAAGCTATTTGAAATATTTTCAGTGAAATTAATTTTGAAATTTTAAGGTGAAACAAAATATGTGTACCTACATATGATTCAACATGTTTACAATTAGAAATTTTTTTCTTATAGAAAGCATGACATTGTAAACATAAATTATATGCACATGATTCAAAAGCTAATTTTAACATCTATTGTGGTAATTCAATTTTCTTATGTTATTTCTTCAGCTCAGTTTCAAACCCAAGACCTTTCTCACACTTTAACAAATGCTCTACAAACTGAGATAAAGGGGTTCACCCATTAGGAATTGCTAGTAAAGGAATTTTTAACAAGTAACTCAAACTACTACATTCTTCTATTATCACGAACATGTTTTTCATTTCCATATTATCATTTCCCTGGGTTGTAATGTAACTTGTCACATGCCAGGTTAGTGTTCTATCAACTGCACTAAAGGACTAACCTCCTTACACTTGCTAATAAGGCACATTTTAACAACTCAAACTACCACAGTATCTGCATAAATACTGCCTTATTGTTGCATACAACTTATACTAATCTCCCCTTTACAGTATGGCATGATCCACAGATTATTTTATTGTGATTTATTACTGTTTTGTATGAATAATAAATGTACTGTGGGCTAAAGAAGGATGTTGTTTAATGCTCATAATTCATTTTTATTACAGAGGATTCGTAGGTTGATTGGTAATGAGAAGGTGCGTGACATTGATGCAACAAGATTGGTTATGCTGTATGCTCTTCATTACGAACGTCATAGTAACAATGACATTACAGGGTTAGTTGATGCTCTGAAGAAGCGAGGAGTTTCAGAAAAACTAACGAAGGTTAGTGAGTGCCTTCCTTTCAAGCTGATCATTTGATACCACTTTGTTGTTGTTTTTTAATATTCAAACCTTGTCTTAATAAGTGTTTTGTAAATAGATATTTAATAAATGTAATTCATCTTCCTGTTATAACATTGTGTTACCATTGTACTCTGTTTCATTTTGTTATTAGATTGAATTATGATTGAATATTGTACAGAAAGTTATTAGAATACAGTAGACAGAATTATCTTTATAATGATGTAAAAATCTGATTATAAAATGCAATTTTAACAAATATATATATTCACAAACATTAAATTCCCGTATCCTGTTTTTTTATTAAACACTACCAAGGAAAAAGAATATTGATAACATTTGTAACATCTAGCTTTTTGTAGCTTCCAGTGAGAAGAGTTACTGAAACTACCAGCACTAATTAGTCAGGCTTCATTGTAGCTTCCAGTAAGAAGGGATAGTGGAACTACCAAAAGTAATCAGTCAGACTTCATGAAATGTTTTTCACTTTCTGTGATTTAATAACTCTATGCAAACGTGTGTACTTTCCATTGGTGTTTGTTTGTTATTTACATATTATTTTGGATTATTTTCCAATAGACAATTCCTAAAGTATTTTATCACAGTATGTGCACTGTTTTTGATTTGTTTTTTATGTGAGTACCAATCATTAAAATGTCTGACAATTCATCTCTCGTGGCATATGAAGCTTTTTTTTTCATGTCTTGTGAGACATCCATCATGGTGTGTATTATTTTATTAATCTTTAGAATATAACATGATTTGTTTTTCATGACACTTATCTTTTAGGGCACTAAATTGACATATAATGATTTTTTTTATTATCTGTAGTTAGAACGAGGTGTGGTTTATATTTCATGAAACTGATAATACATGTTCATTCATCAGTCATGATTTTTATTATGGGGGGGGGGCTTAATTCTTGAAGCTTAGCTTCTGTGAAGTGTCTTTTACATGAACTGTATTGTTGTAGTTGGAAAAGCTGGCTTTTATCACATCTCTGATGTTGGAAAAAGTAAAAGAGTTTTTAGTTACTTAAGTTTTTGTATGACAGGATAAATTTTCATCATCTACAGATGGTGTATTCTGCACTCGAATTTGGGGGGAGCAAATCTCGTAGCTATGACCTTTTTGATGCTGAAAATGTTCGCTCAATCACTCGGAAAGTTATCAAAGGTCTAAAGGTAAAGTACTGTTAAATGACACCTGGTGTATTTCCTGAGTTATTACTTTTAATTTTCCTGTAAGAACTCGACTTATTTACATCTGTTGATGATGATACAGATAAAAATAGTTTTTGTTGAATAAGCTGAAGTGTCTGAAATATTTGACTATCAAATGATAGATACAAAAACTTGCTAATTATACTTGTTTTTAATGAGAAAGGTTTCAAAACCAATCATAAAAAAACATCATCACAGTTGAATTGGCTTCTGGAAATAATGAAGTACAATACACGTGTAAAGAAACATTCATTATTGCATACATAACTGTCATAATACACAGCATCACTCCCCAGTGACTCAGCAGTAATTCTCTGGACTTATGACTCTAAGAATTTGATTTCGATACCCATGTTTGGGCACAGCACAAATAACCCATTATCTAACTTTTTACCTAATTTAAAATCAGGGTGAGGCAAAAACATTTAGAATACTATCAAGTTTTGAATATAAGGTAATTGTAAATAGAAGCAGTTTAGGAATGATCAACAAAGACACAAATTATTAACAGTACCAAGTTACTGCAAAGTAACAATAACACCCCTTGTTACTCTGAGAAGTTAGAGTATTAACTCCTACATACCTAGATGGGTGCAGTCTGCTTATGAGGGTAGAATAGCATCATTGAGTTAAATAAGTTATAGAAACTGAAGCTGTAGTTATTTTTACAAAATACTTCAGTGTTGAAATTTATTCTATAAAAAAAAGTTCTATTTATTTAATTTTATACATAAAAATACAAAAATTGTAAATTTTAATTTTGAGTTGACTTCAGCACACTCTCAACAGTCACTGACTGAAAATGAAGTAACATGTACATTTTAATGTCCTAGTAGCGAAGAAGCAAGTGTTTTGTGTTTGTTTATATATATATTTATGTTCATAAACAATTGTACTTAACTTAAGATATTTTAAATCTGAACTCTGTAGCAAAATTTATAAACAACATATTTAGTGTTCTGTATGCAGTTGCAAGTTAAATTTATAATAAACAATATATAGTGTTTTATATATATATATATATACAGTTACAAATTTTATTTGTCTGTTTACTTGATATAAACATTTAAAAAATATTTGCTAACATCACAGGCATTAACAATGAATTTTCTTTATTGAAGATTAAATATAATGACTTATTAAAAGTTACAATGCTAGAATCCGGGTTTCGATACCCATAGATGGCAGAGCACAGATAGCCCATTGTGTAGCTTTGTGCTTAACTTCAAACAAAACAAACTTATTAAAAGAAATATATAAGAAAGAAAACTTATGATGCTAAAAATTTAGCTTGGAGAATGGAATAAATATATCCTTAACATTACTTGATTTATTTAATCAGTTCACAAATATAAAAGATAATGCTTGAACGAACCAAGTCAGTTTTAAAAACTGAAATGTATATGGAAGAAATATGAAATAGTGCTCACGATTAATTATGGAGGTATCAGTATTCTTTAAGTTAGGTAAGTTAATCACGATATAGCATGGGAGAGATTATAGTTGTTTTAAATAATACTTGGAAAGTTTGACTATTTAAACCTACGTATCTGTTACAAATTTTGTTTTTGTTTATATTTTAGTCTGACTTGTCTATTTTTCGTTTGTGTTTGTGTGTACAGGCAGCTTATGTTGTTTCTGGTTTTCTCGTGTACTTTCATTGTGCATAAAGAATAAAAATTCATGTTTTACAATTTTATCCTAGGGAGTAGAAAATATCTATACCCAACATACTCCTTTATTGCGAGAAACCATGGAGGATTTACTTCGTGGGAAGTTAAAAGAGGCTCCATATCCTTACTTGGGTACAGTGCAGATGCGTGAAAGGTAATATGTTGTGATTATTGTATGTAATAATGGAGGATTTACTTCGTGGGAAGTTAAAAGAGGCACCATATCCTTACTTGGGTACAGTGCAGATGCGTGAAAGGTAATATGTTGTGATTATTGTATGTAATAATGGAGGATTTACTTCGTGGGAAGTTAAAAGAGGCACCATATCCTTACTTGGGTACAGTGCAGATGCGTGAAAGGTAATATGTTGTGATTATTGTATGTAAAAAGACCCTGCTTTACTGAAATTATCTTCATTGAGACATAAAACCTTTACTTGAAAATACAAATAAAACAATAAAAAAAACATTTTCTAAATTGGTAAAACTATAAGAGATAGCTTGGGTTTGTTTGTCAGTGTCATAATTTAGTTTAATTTTGGCTATTCGTTAGAAAATGGCACACAATAATGGTAAATTCATAAGAGAAAATAACAATACTGTGTTGTACACCCTTTCCAGGAGATGATGTTAGAAAATGGTGCCTGAAAGTTCTTGAATGGAACTCCTTGTCACGAGTGAAATTATGCTGAAGTGAAATGAGTATAAAGATACAAAGTTCTCAAGAATGTGTGTGTGTGTGTTGGGGGGAAATGTATATAATGTAGCTGTAATTTTTATTGTTATTATCATTTGTGTGATGAATTTAAAGAACACTAAAATACCCTAAAGATTTAAACACAAGTAGATCAGCTTTTTTTCCTCAAATATAAAATAGGCATAAATGTAAAGTATAAGCAGATGAACACAAAAAAATGGCAAAGAGTAGAACTGCTTCTGACAGAAACTTAGGTTTAACTTTCGTTTCAAAATAACTTCATACTCATGTGGAATTTTCCCTAATATAAATATCTATCTGATTTACTTTATTCAAAATATAAAGTAGTAAACTTTTAACAAAACTCTAATGTGCAAACAAAAAATTTGTATACTTATAACCATTATAGTTAAAAAAGAATTTTTTTCCACTAAGAAAGTTCACCTGAGATATAATCATATAATTTTCATGTTACCACAGTTCGTTATGATCACTTGCGTAGTACGAAGTGTAGTTCTGCATTTTTAGCTTTAATAAGCAGGAATAGCGACTAAAGATGCAAGTGTACCAGTTTCAGCAAATTAAGAAGGATCGTTGAAGGCAAGAAGAAAGAAGGTATAACAGAATACCATCAGAATCTGCATGGAAAAAATTATATACATTATTTTCAATATAATTTACATATGTTTGAAAATAAACGAGTTTGGTACAGTAAATACTTACACAAAAGATATATATTTATGCGCACAGTTATGACTGAAAGTACGTGACTAAATATATTTACCTATATGTAGAAAAAAAGAATACATTCAGTGCAATAGTTAATAGAAATACAAAAACAGGTATGCATATTCCTTAACTTGAAACACTGCAGCAAAACATGTTAACCTTTAGATCAAAATAGTTTATTCATGAAGTATTAAGACAAATAAATAAAAGAAACATGAAATATGTTGATGCTTAAAACTATTTAATTTGGGCAGTAACTAAATAAAATGTGACAGAGACAAGAATACTAGATTATTTTTTTATTTGCCTTTTTATTTACTTGTGCTTTTTTTTTCAGTATTAGTGATTTTTAAATTATATTATTTTAAAGACAAAACATTTATTACTTCTATCAGCATTAATTCTGAACAAACCACTAGTTTGAACTTTTTTATAAGTTGTTTTTACCAGACATTTGTTTCTCAACAATATATGATTATATATCTTAATGAAGATTGTTAGAAAAAATGCATACATACATAAAACATGTTAATATTGCTGCTAGTACATGCTAAAGATCTAAATATTTTATTTAAAAAAGGCATATTTGTAGCTGTATGATTACATACTCAATGTTCTTTTAAGTATTTAAATTTCTGATGGACCGTTTCAAAAAATTTATCCAGCAAATCTTAGGCAATAAAATACATTTTATGATTCTAATGTAAATGTTTTTGTTTCTGTGAATGGTGTAACAAAATTTTTGTTCAAAGTAAATAAATATCTCATTCTCATTTAATGTACTACATGGGCCATAGTGAACCCTGATAAATTGGTAATGATACTGAATCTCTTGTATTGCATATGGCATCTTATACAACTTTTACATTGCACGTGCATTGATAATGGTGATGGGTGCTTTGAACATGTGTGATGTAGACTGATTCAGTACTCATGCTAATATAGCTCAGTCATGAAGAAACTATGTGTTATTAACAGTTTTGTTTTTATTCAGAAAGTTTGATATAGTTCACTCTCTAATACATGTATATTGCATATGGCATCTTATACAACTTTTACATTGCACGTGCATTGATAATGGTGATGGGTGCTTTGAACATGTGTGATGTAGACTGATTCAGTACTCATGCTAATATAGCTCAGTCATGAAGAAACTATGTGTTATTAACAGTTTTGTTTTTTATTCAGAAAGTTTGATATAGTTCACTCTCTAATACATGTATATTTAATTCATAATCCTTAAAAAATAACCATAGTTTCAATTAGATTTATATAAGTTTGATAGTACTGTTTGTAAACAGGTCTTTATAACAAAAACAGAACATAAAGCCATCACCTTTCATATAAAGAACTTAAAACCATGAGCTCTTCTAATAATGATATATATATTAAATTAATGTAAACATTAAAAACACTTTTTCCACCTCATTAATTATCTTATGTTTGCTACAAGCTTACAAAATCCTAATAACAGTAGGACCTGTACTTTAGTTTTACTTCATAGATTTTAAACAGCCTTTTAGCTCCTAATTAAATACCATAAAAATTTTTATTTTACCTAATTAACTTGTTTTTAAACATTTTTTGATGACCTGGCAAAGTAACAAAACTGTTTTAGGCCTATTGCACATGATGAGACATTGTGCTTGATTACATTGTTATTTGTTGTTTTTTGCATTCCCCTTTTTATTGTATAATTTCAAACAAATTTACATTTCTTCATATGTAATAGGCCTAGTAAACTAGCTTAGGCATTTTACACATTAAATCAATTAACTCTGTTATTTCAGCCAATGTTTGGCAACTGTAACTTCATCATTCTTGTATAACATTAAAAACATTGGTTGAAATAAAAAGTTTTTTATTATTATTTGTAGAATAAAAGTTGTTGTTTTTTCTAACTTTATTGCTAAAACATCTAAATCTCTTTAGTATGCACTACAACTTCTGAAAAACAACAAAATTAACTTTGTTGCTATAACAGGATAAGTTGAGTTGTCCAGTATAAAAGTACACTTATATACATGTATATATATTTTGCGAACCGTGATGTCTGTCTGAGCATTTTTCTGTCTCCCATTTGACAAGCTGCACATGCAGGAAAAGCTCAGCATTCACTTTTGAAATGGCGGGAGAACAGGCATGAATAATGTTGATGCCAAATTTACGTTAGACGTAAATTGGTAATTCATCTAATGCGAACACTCTTATTTTTTCAGTCATACTGTCGTTACCATTTTAGTCACCATAACTGTATAATATCAACTGTTTTTATGTAGTGTTTTAAATAGAAAAATCACCTCAAAGATTTCTTAGAGATGTCCAAATTTCTATCTTATATATATTGCGAACCGTGGTGTCTGTCTGAGCGTTCGTCTGTCTCCCATTTGAAAAGTTGCGCACGCAGACAAAGCTTAATTTTCACTTGAAATAACAAGAGAACAGGCAGGAATAATGTTAATGCCAAATTTTATTTCATAAACAGGATATTCTACACTAAATTGTTAGAAATTAATCACACTATAATTCACATTTCGAAATGTGACGTAACTTAAAGAATAAAAATAGT
>NW_013666066.1:425521-431542 GCF_000517525.1 Limulus polyphemus | reverse complement strand
TTCACTTGAAATAACAAGAGAACAGGCAGGAATAATGTTAATGCCAAATTTTATTTCATAAACAGGATATTCTACACTAAATTGTTAGAAATTAATCACACTATAATTCACATTTCGAAATGTGACGTAACTTAAAGAATAAAAATGTAGATTTATCGTATGTTATTGTTGAGCGGCTCTTAGCATGACTGAAATGCTCAACAATTACTTTTTGCGGTGGATGGTATAAGTAGCTCAGAGCTTTGGCTATTAGTAAAACCAAGAGTGCAACACAGTTAACCTTTTTAAAGTCCATGAAATAATTTAATCTGACAGATTAACTTAAACATTTCCTGTCACTGGGGATGGGTACTTTTGCTTGTTGCATTATAAATTAAAGAACAGTGTGGTTTTAATGCTAGCATATAATATAAATTTCAGAATGATTTTTCCCAAACTACATGTATACATATTTTTAATTATACTTACTAAAAGCTGTCTTCTGAACAATTGGCTTATGCGTATTTGTAGGTATTGTAGTATATATATTGTATAATACACCATTTTGAAGCTAATACGGCATTGAGAGGGATAGCCCTGTAATATGATAACTTGAAACTAATGCTGTAACTGAATTGGACAAAATATTTTAAAATCAAATTTGACTTTTGATTTATGATATAAAGAAAATTATCTTCAGAACAGTACTTTATTCAATGTAATAGAAACTGTGCTCAAATAGGGTGATTGTGCATAAATAAATAGTTGGGTAAATAGCTAGTTTATAGTAAAGTTAGGTTAGATGTGTATTAAAAGTAATTCATAGACACTTTTCTTTAGCATATGAGAATGCCTCTTTTTACTATATGTTACTTAATGTTGAGAATAAAATCATACCCATCTTATGAAGGAGAGCGCTAGGCCTATAATATACCATTTTGAAACAGATCTATGGTTATTGTATAACAAATTCTTTTCGGAAATAATTTGATTTTTTAAAGAATTTATTAGTATTTGCATATTGCATTATAAGTTTAATATTTTTTGTGAATAAATTAGTTGTTTCAAGATTTATTCAGTGTTCATTAGAAAAAAAATTTAACTTTTGTTTTTGTTTTAGAAGTTCAATAATAATAACTTGTGAATAACTATTATGTTAAGAAGGTAGATCAGTGATTTCACATATTTATGATAATATCAATTTTAGTGCATTGTGCTTTACATCTAAATAATCAATTTCCAGTATTCCTGAGCACTTTAAAGATGTTAAAATATGTGTGAATATATCTGTTTCAATGAAATTTTAACAAGAGCAAAAAAAACAGTATTTTAGATAGCATAGATGTGACTTGCAAAAGCTTATGTCAAAAGTTCTGCTCATTTTGACTTTTATTCAACATTTTTCAGACCTCAGGATGTCATTGTATTTATGGTTGGTGGCACAACTTATGAGGAGTCCAATGTGATTCAAGAACTCAATAGAACAACACCTGGAGTTCATATTGTGCTTGGAGGAACTACAGTTCACAACTTTAAAAGGTATATTTTCTTAGGTTGTAGTTAGCCGATAAGTAAATACATTAGGGAAATGTTTTGAATTTTACTCTATGTTATCCTGTAACTTAAGTTATCGATAATATTATAAGTATTACACTTTTGTCAGTATTTAAGAATTACTTTTAAAAACACAGAACTATAATGTTTTGTCTTACTCTGTTAGAATTAAAATTCTGCTTGGTAATAACAAAGCTTTTACAAGAGCAGAGACTATTGTTTAACCAGGTGGCAGCACATAGTATTGCTTCAATTCTAAAACAGTATAAATGCATACTATAGGCCCAATGACAAAAACAAATTAGATAGAAGCATATGCTATTGAAATGAAATTTCATTACATGTTTATTGAATAAATAATGACCAAATATTCCTTTGACTCTAAATTTCAATTGAATAAAGTGAGCTATTCCAAGTTTCACCTTCCTATTTAAGCTATTTTATAACTATTTTATCTATTCTCCATTTAGATTTGTTCTATGTAAGAACTTGTCTATGTACATAAGCTGTACCTGTGTCATTACTATATTGTTAAGTTGGCATGCTCGCATGCAGTTAAGCTCTTGTTTGTTTCTGCCGCAAATGGTTATGGAGTACTTTGGAGCTATACCATAGGATTTAATCATCTGTTTTATGGTAATCTGTTCTGGTACATATTCATAGAAGCTGAATAGTACTCTAGAGGAAAATCTGCTGATAAGTCACTACCTTCCCAATGTTTCATCAGTGGTTTGAAGAAATGAACTTTATCATGTGGGGAAGTTAGTTTGTGTTTACATGTGGCACTGGAAACTCAGTATAGCTTACACAATCTGTTGTATCTTATAATGGGTTGAAAGCCACTTTTAAAATTTCTCCTGTAATTAAAACTGTTGTACATTTTTTATTATTATTACGAGGAGTATATCTTATTCCAACCGTAGGCTTGATTTTTTTCCAAGACAGTTAACTTATGCCATTCAGTTTCTAATGATTAGGTAAAAGTATCTCTGTTTCATATTTTATATTTATCATTGACAAAGGAATAACAGAAGATACTGAATCTTTTGGGCTTTAACTACCTGTGCAATTCAACTAAATTAGATTTTTATGTGTAATAACTGATTGATGACATTGCAATTTAATTAGCAATAACTCTCCTGTATCAGCACTTATCTGATAAATTTTACATTTGTGCTATTTTGCTATATTAATTTTTTTAAATTAATTATATCAAGAAGTAATATTTGAAAAGATAAAAAATTCACCCATCACCCTCTTTCCACTAACCTTGCAAGTGATAGAACTTCCAGTCAAAAGTGAAATGAGGGTAGAAACAAGACGACCTTGGACACAGATGGGTTTAGAACATCTCAGTAGGTCATTTTATCAAAATTGATGCTGACACTTACCTCTATCGTATCTATGTTACACACTTAGTGTACATGTAATTAGCACATCACACTGTCCATGTTTCTTGTATCGTGTTCTAAATTTACTTTTTTTATGCCAGTAGTAACTAACCCAAGGTTAATTACATAAATGTTTTCCCAATAAAGCACTACTGACATACAAAACACTATTTTTTTCAAGGCTTATCAGCTACAAATATACTTATTAAAATGTTCAAAATATAAATATTGTAAATAATTACCAAACAATATATAATCTGTTTAATAAATAATGAAATATATTAAGTATTGTAAGTATCACTTTTGTATTGTACCACAGTTGTAGTCTTTAATATAAGAAAATAAGCAGTATACCAATGTCAATCCACAAGAGAGAAAATTTTCGAATTGGATATCAAGTTACTTCCGTTTATGCTTTCGGAAATAAACAATTTGAGCATACTGAGTTTGAAAATTAATGCCACCATTTTACTATGAAAAACAAAAATGTGAGTATATTCAAAAGTCAAAAATCAAACAGTTACTCGGTATTAAACCAAAACCACTAGTCTCATGAGACTAGTGTGTAACATTGTCAGCTAGTCCAGATGCATTTGTGTCTTATCTTGGGTTATCATTCTAGCATTAATAGTAAGCTCTGGATATAAGGGTGTAAGTTTATATTTTAAAAATCTTATTAAACAGAAACAATAATTTTGATCTAGTTGTTGTAAGGTTGTGGCAGTGCATATCAATCGTTTTCATGGTTAGTAGCCTATACGATCACCTAAGTTTAATTATTAATGCTTTGTTTTCTTACTAGATACTATTTTATAACTTGTTTATGTCCTATGTTTTGGCTGCTTATCTGCTTCTTCTTTCGGGAAGGACTGTGATTGTAGTGTTAGAGCCTGGGATTTGATTCCGAGTGGTTTGGATAGAAAGGCTAGTGTGATCTACCCCCATTAGGTCTTGAATCAACCAATTTATTTGAATGCCTTCAAGGAGAAGATCTATGTATGGCTAAGCTGACTGAGTATTTAATCAGTTAGGTAGATATAGAAGGCTTACCTTTTCTGTTGTGTGGTCCGTATCCCATTATTTTCATATTATTCTGTTTTATTGTACAGTCTTCTTCTCTAGCGCAATGGGCTGTTGCAGATAGATTGATACTACTGAGTCATGTTTGTATATTATGTTCCTGAATTCTAACCTTTAGTAGGCTTTTTGTGTCTCCAATCCAGTGGAATTTGCATTCACATGACATGTTGTAAATGGTGTTTTTGATCTCCATTGGATACTGAGCAGATTTGATGTGTACTAATTGCAATTATATTGTGTTGTAGCTTCTGAATACTGTTGTTTACATATCCTCTGTATGTTTTCAGAGAGACCTTTGAAATAAATGAACATGACTGTGTGTCTGTAATTGTCTTCCTGGTAATTCTTGGTTTTTGTATTCATTATCACATATTCATGGTTTCTACTGTCAAGCTAGATCTTAGTGATGTGATTTTCTTCCTTCTTATCATCTTCTGGGCACTCATAATCTTCTCATTTATGATGAGGAATAATTACATGTTTATAGTACTTGATTAACACAGTGTAAAAAGATGGTTGTTGTGATAATAAGTTTAGTTATTTTTTTTCATTGTTCATAAGTCATTTATGTTCTGAATTCTTTATGATTTTCAATTTGTGCATATTTTTATTTATTGCGAATCACCAAATGCGAGTTTATTTGTTTAACCGAAGAATTACATCATCTATTTGTTTGTTGTTTATAATATTGATTTGGTATTTTATCACTTTGGTTATAAACTACTTTATACCCATATGTTAATAAAATGACTACACACACTGCTCAGTTGTTCTAGTTTATGTTGGTTTGTTTAACCTAATGAAGTGGATAGAGAGGTAAAAGTTTAAAGGCTGCATATTGATCAAAAACTAATACAAATTAGCATAGAACACAATTAGTGCTTCTTTTAAGGTTTCCAAATTAAATAAAATTATGAATACAAATTTTAATTTGATCCCACTTTCCATCTTCACACTAAATATGTTTTAAGGCATCTCTCACAGAAATGTGCAGTTAGGCCTAGAGTTGCTTTGAATGAGATTTATCAAACAATTCTATTCATAATTACATAAAAAAACTTTCAATCTTCATAACAAAAAGTAGCTGTATTGGATCTTTTGGTTTTTATAATTGTCCATCAATCAAAATTATTTTATCTGTCAGATTGGCAAACCTACACTGTGCATTATTTTGTACCCAAACATTATCTTGATTAATTAGAGCAAGATTTGTTAATTTTATAGAAAAATTTCATTTAAGTAATTGCACATTCCTAAACTGTAGTGGGACTTATTTTTTCACATTAAATGAGTGTAAAATTTAAAGTAGTGTGAATATTTGACATAAAAAAGAAGAAAAAGGGAGTTATTTGTAATTATTAAAACACAGATTCTTGAGTGATAGTTAGTGCAAGTAGCCCTTTTATAACTTTGTGTGAATATTCAAAACAAACTAAAACCTTTAGTGACAGTTTTTGAAACACCCCATGCCTTGTCTAAAACTTGGGATTTTAAATATACTCTGGTGAAATTAAGTCAATTAGGATAAGTAGGTTTTAAGATAAAATAAATTTAAATATGCACGTTTACTATCATGTGCCTCTTGTGAAATATAGTTCACTCAGGTTTAAAAGATAAAATAATTTCAAATGTGGTGTTTTCTTTATAATCACCTTGGATCACTCCAGATGTTTTAAAAGTTTTTTTTATTGTTATTCCCTGAAAATGGATAGTTCTTTCAACTCGTAACTTGTATTTGTTTCTTCTATTTTTATTGTAGTTTTTTAATATAGTATTCTATGTAGATTGGCCAAATATAACCACTTTCTTGTGCTTGTTTTATTTATATTTTATGTTGTTAAATTTCTCAGAGTTAAATTATTTATATATTTGAAATTAGATGATATATCATTTTCAATGAAAATATCATGCAATAAACTTCTTTATTTGCAATTCTTTTCAGTTTCTTGGAGGAAATGAAGTCTGCAACGGTAGGAATGATTATGAAGCCTGGTGGTTCAAAACGAGTAATTCGATA
>NW_013666066.1:417192-425500 GCF_000517525.1 Limulus polyphemus | reverse complement strand
ATGATTATGAAGCCTGGTGGTTCAAAACGAGTAATTCGATAGTTTAGTCTATATAACTTTTTTCTCTAATAACGTGGATAGCATGGAAGCTGAACTCACTCTGTACATGTAATATTATGTTACTATGGATCTGTAATTTTCAATTATTCCAGTTACTGTGCTAATGTGGATGAAAACTGTTCAAATTGCATACAGTAAACATAAAATATGACTGTACATTGAAAATTTGCAGAAACATGTAAAGAATGTTTTAGAGACATTGGCATTTTGTATATTTGCCATTGTATTAATTTATGTAGGACAGTGATTCATTTAAATACTATTTAAGATAGGATATGTTATTAATATACGCATGCTAGCAGAGTGACATTAATATATAAAGAAAAAAGCTGAAAGATCAAATTTCCCTGTTAGTGCTGTCTAAAATGTGAATTTGAGTATTCTCTTCCATTTTAAAGAAATTACTATTTTTTATTGTTATTATATCTTTTCTTTTTTTTTGTGGAAACATACTTTTGTAAATATATCATTTTGTTCAATTGTTTATGCTCACGTGAAATAAATAAAAACTTAGAATAATTACAGCTCTGACACCTAGTTTATATATTTATTTTCTTTCGATTTCACATGTAATATATATTTTACAGATTTCAAGCTATGAATATACTTTTTCATCCAAAAATACAAGTAGTATACTTTCAATGGTGTAGTGTGCTTTATCTCTTATGGTAGACTTAGGATGATCTTTTGTACCTCATAAGTATTGCCACTGTGACACAAGGGAGAGCTCTCTTCAGGTAGAGGGTCATAGGGAGCTGGTGGTGGTTCCATCCTTGCTAATATATGATAAATTATCATGAAAGGATCCTCTGGTTCTTCAGCAAACCATTGATCATTCTCTTGCCAACTTACTTCCAAAGACAGTCATTGTGGATGACCTTACTTTGGACTGACTTGTCCTACTGGATTCTTTAAACCATATCATTGATTCCTTTAACTATAGCATATGGTCCTTCCCAACATCTACTTGACTTTTTAGACTGTCCTCTCTTGCAATGTACATCCATATATCAC
Source organism: Limulus polyphemus (assembly GCF_000517525.1). NCBI lineage: Eukaryota > Metazoa > Arthropoda > Merostomata > Xiphosura > Limulidae > Limulus > Limulus polyphemus. The sequence continues at coordinate 424,426 of NW_013666066.1, read as the reverse complement.
TATGATAAAATCCAGTCTTATCGGTGTTTACACAGTGACTTTTCATCTTATCACTGACTGATTTAAGTCTCTTCTTTTTTTTTTTTTTTCAGGTGAAGTTATGTATGACTTCATTGCATAATCTGTGTAAGACACTGCTACATGATGGTTCTCAGGATGTGCGAGTACAGAAGGTTTAGTTCTCTTCCAACTTGACCCCACATTCCCCAATGTTCATTCACCTAAATGGCTAATTGATTTTGTAGCACATAATTGTACCTCTCCACCATACCATCAAAAGGATGGGTTATTGTTCTGGTGTTTTAGATTTCAAAGGTTTGACACATCTGCAAACAAATGTGATTCAAAATTTCATCCTTGATCATACCCATCCCAAATCTTGAAATGTATTCATTTAAAAGCTTCCTTCCAAGAGTTTCTGCTCCCTGATGCACTTATTCTCAGTGTTAGACCAAACACATTCATTGTAGCTCTCTCAAGTGGTGATTCACCACAATACCTGCTGCAGTTACCCATGTTTTCTTTGTTGACTTTTTCATTCACAGCATAGGAAAGTTGGTGCAAATGATAACATTTCTGGCATCCATTCTAGTAGAACCCTTCTTTTATACTCTCCATTGCTTTTTTAATATGCAAGTTCCTGACAGTATTAGAATGCTTCTGATCATAGTGATTATGGAAGTACCAATTTTGTTAGTCATCCATATGTACCTACCTTATTACATAACCCACATGGTAATAAAAAATTACCACAACCTATTTCTTGCAGTATAAGTTGTCTTTTCTTTACTTCTTCACTGACTTGATTGTCAGTATCAATCTTCAGATCCAGTGTTGAAAAATCTTTTATGACTCAGATAAAGCATCCAAACTAAAGTAAGTCCTTGGCAGTTTGCAGGCATCCTATATATGACTTTATTCACCTTCTGGTAGTCAACACGCAGCTTTTTGCAGGGTTCAAACAGGTCATGAAAATTGTTGAAAGTCATGGAAGTTTGTCAACAAATTTTCCAGTACTTGAAATCCTGGTAAATCAAAGGTTTCTATTAGGAAGTTCTTGAAAATATAACCCAATTTTTCCTACTTCCCCCATTTTTATTAACAAGCCATACCATTGTGTTTATCCTAGTTTGCCAAAAATAATTATTAGAACATGAAACCTTTAAAATGGGAAATAAGCTGATTTGGCAACTTGAATTATGCTCTCCATTTGTGAGCAAACGGGTTTATTATCTTTTTTGGTGAAATGGTACGAGTGTTCTGATTATATCTTTAAATAATATACAGAAAATTAAGACTATTACAGGGTCTCCAAGAATTTTGGAAACACTTTTAAAATATTATGATGGGAAAGCTGTTTAACATAGAGACGTGTGGTTTGTTGTTCGTGCAAGAATGATGTTTAACTTTTTTTCTTTTCTACAATCCTCATACATATTATCAGGCTGGTGATAGCACTGCCTATGTGGGGATGGCTGGGATCGTTCATCAAAATGGTATTTTAAATATCTCGTCAGAACTTTACAATACCTATGTAATGACTGAGTCACAAGTTCCGGGAATGTCTGTAAATATCACAGCAAAAAAGTTTGTATTTTTTGTTATTTTTAATTGCATAACTCAAAAACCAAAACAATGGTGTCAACCAATTTCACTGGGGTGAGATAGTTTCAAACAGTGTCCACTTTTATAAGTATTAATAATAACTAGTAGTAATTAAAAAATATTAATAATACTTCTAGTGTAAACGATGCTATCATTATCCCTTGAAGTTAGCTTTCTTACACAAATTTGGTGTTAGTTTAAAAAGCTTAAGTACAGGATGAAACAGGAATTATCAGCCAATAACAGATAAACAATAAATATTACATTTGGAACCTCACTGTATATAGAACTTGATTATAAATACTACCTTCCTATGTCTATTGAAACACTGCATTAAAAAAAAAGCAAACACGTAAAGAAAAAACTTCAAAAAAGGAAGTAAATGTAGGGATGGCATTTGCATCATCCCTACATATCAGCACAGGCAAGAATTAACATATGAAAAAAATAAATAAATAAATATATATATATATATATAACTATTCAATCACAATTGAGTTTAATTTATCTTATTTTTGTCTGTTACACTGTGTATGGATGATGCAAATGCCATCCCTACTATCTTGTTTGCATTGTTTTTGAAGAATTGATATTAGCCATCTCTACATTAACTTCCTTTTTTGAAAAGTTTTTTCTTCACTAGTTTATATATTTCAGCAGAATGGAGCCTTAATGTTTGCAACACAAGTCATGAAACATTCCTTAGTCATTAGATTGGGTTGAGAGGCCTGATTACCTGATCTCCACATTCTCCGAACATTATACCTATGTATTTTTATACAGGACACAATTTACACTAATAAGGCTTTGAAGAAGGATACATTGTATCAACATATCTAAGAAGACTTCAAAAAGAAAGGTTATTCCTGCAATGTTGCAAAACACTTAGTACAGACTGGACATTTTGCATATAACTCATGCTAGTACAAAAAAAACTTTAAAGATAAGTTTACTGGAGGTTGTAATATTTTATGAAATCACTAAAGTTTTTTACGTTTTTAATATAGCAAATATCTTTCAATAGGCAAAAACACCTAGTTGCTTTTATGAATACAAGTTTGTTTGTTTTGGTGGATTGTACACACAACTACTTGAGGCCTATCTGCACCTAATTTAGAAGTGACAGACTGGAGGAAAGGCAGCTAATCAACACTATCCACCACCACTACAACAGAATAGTGGGATTGACCGTCAAACAATTACTTGCCCATGACTGATAAGACAAAGATGTTCTGTAATGGGATTCGAACTTCCAATCTACAGATTGAAAGTCAAGTGCTCTAAGCACCAGGCCATTGATATAAGGAAGAAAAATTTTATATTTATTAGAAATATTTTGCATATATCAAGTCTTTGGGCATTTAATAACATATTTTTTAAAACATTATTTTAACAAAATTTAACCCCTTGAATACCATTAAATTTGTTTCTTCTGTCAATAAATATTAGTTTAATGTTTACTAAAAATGCCTTTGATTCAAACAAGGTAGTAAATTTGTTTATAAAGAAGAAAAATTAATACTTTGAACATGAGAAAGAAATTTAAAGGTAGTCTAAAGAGTTTTGTTTTATGAATTGCCAAAAGGTATCACTTTTGATAAGAAAAGGAATTTTCTTTAGCTCAAACCTAATTATATTTATAGACACAAGAAACCAAGTCTGCAATCTGTCAAATTTTGCATAAACACCAAGGCTTAAGTCTATGGATTTTGACAAAACAGAAAAAAATTGATTTGATTTAAGAAAACAAGAAAATGTGAAGAATAAAAAATTTTAATGTAAAGGTTATTTGTTAGACATTATCAAGATTTAACCATCCAGGTTTTTGACAAAAGATATTTATTTGATATGTAGCAACCCAATTTATTAAATCTGCAGAAAAAATTTAAATTAGTAGGTGGTAAAATTTTTCATAACAATGGAAATGAGTCAAATCGTCAGTACTCTATAGCCGATTTAAATCACCTTTCAAGAAGCATAAAGTGTGACCAAATGTTCCATTAAAAGCACTATGTCTTAATATTTTGGAATTTGAATGAGATAGTTTTTTTTTTTTAATTTTATCAATATATGGAAAGGGTGCTCAAATATTTCATAAAAACACCAAGACTTTTATTCTTTGAATTTCCAACAAGATAATGGATTTTTTAATACCCAAAACCTGGTTGATTTTATATTAATAACAAGAGAAGTCTTATTTTTTTAAATGAAAATACCAAAGTTTAGGCTTTTTGCTTTTCATCATGAACTATGTTTCAATGCTGTAAATGAAACAATAATTGGGGCAAAGGTTGGAGGAATTACAAACAACATTAAGGCTTAAACCTGTGACATTTTTCTCAGAAATATCAATGATTTTCTTTACTTTTCTTGTTTTAATTAATTAATTTTCAAACAGACAAAAAACCTAATTCATTTCATCAATGTTAGTCAAATATGTTTATATAATAACCAAGGCTTCAACATTGGATTTCTAGTTAAATCATTTGTTTTTTTACATACCAAAACACAGTACAACTATATATGTTTAACAAAGAGATTTCAAGTCATAACAATTATTATATTAAAAATCCCAAGGATCAAACCTATATAATTGCATCAACAAAAAATTTCATGGAGGTCTTTTTTATTGATGAAAATTAAATTATACCTAATAATTACAATAACCTTTCTATTAGACAAATTTAAAACTTAAAAAACGAAGTTTTACCACCCCATATTTTAATTAATAATTGTGACGAAAAGGATGATCATAATATTGTAAACTGTCCTTTCATTTGGTGGGTTCTTTTGGATTTTATGGTAAAATCATACAAAATCCAGTACATACGATGGTAATGAATTAATTTCTTAATTATACACATTCACTTGTAGGCCTAAGTTCATTAAACAAACTTTTCAACATACACTGCAATTAATGTAGGCCTCACTTTAAATACATTTCAATATAAACTGCATGATGTATACCTAGCTTTAATAGATAATCATACAACTCGCAGAGTAACAAATAGCACAATATATGTGATAATTCTTACAACAAACACTGAATTCAATCATTATATTCTAATTACCTTCTCATTCGTTACTTATCACTACATATTTACAACAATGTACCCTTGTGTCTAGATACCACTCAAAATTACTAGACTCTTGATATCACAAAAATGAAAAGCCCTCTTTAACAAATATCAAAAAACAGCTTACAATATTTTTAAACTGCAAGGTTTAAAGTATAGTTTTTGTTTTTATCGATACTTTATTGAAACCTTTTGGTATATTAGGAAAAAAATTAAATTTTAACACCACCAGAATTTTTTCAATCCTTTGTTTTTAATTGTCTTTTACTTTTCACAGTGAACCTAGATTTGAAAAATATCGATGTAAGCCGTATTTTCAATGTTTTAATTTAGCTGTTTGGTAGAGAGCCGCTAACACAATGATAAAACTAAATTTAGAAAGTCTATAAAAGCAGTCCTAGAATACCTACAGCATTCATGAGTGTTATTGATCAAGAAACAAGGATACATTATAAATACAAGAATCAGTGAAGCACTGAGTTAATTTTTAAGTTTGTTTTGTGATTCAGAAGTTAATGAAGCATTCAGATCAATGACAGTTTCATGTGTATTCAATTACTCAATCAATTAGCCATGAAATTTTACAAGTTTATCTGTACATTAGTCATACCATTAGAAGGTCAATTTCTGTTGAAAAATCAAAACATTATTTATATACTTAGGCCTAAAACTGTGTAAATGTGATAGTTTGCCTGTAGCAAATATTAAGGAAGAAATAAACTAATTTATTATTGTTACCTCACCTGAATTTTGGTATTTTCACCAAATAATTAAAAAAACCTGAAAAACAGAAGTGATAGAACACGTTATTACAATATGTAGCATTAATGCTACTAATTATCATTAAAAATTATTCACCTAAGACAGTTTTATTTTTCTAACAGGGTAGATAGCCTTTGGAATAGATTGTCTTCAGATGTGCTGGAAGCAGTAAACTTAAGGACGTTTAAGAGAAAGCTTATGAAATATTTAAAGGGTAAGGGCTGGCTTTGAGTTTATTTTAGTGGATGTGACATTTTAGATGGGCCAATAGATCCCTCGTCCTTAAATACTGTTATTTACATGGTCCCTAATAACATAAGAGTAACAAAAAACAATGTAAACAAATATCTAAATAAATCCATCTAATAACTGCTGAGGTATCCTATACATTTTGCACAGAAAAGGAGTGTTTGTGCCCAATTTCTTTGTCAGTTCTTTATAATGAGGACTGTAACAGACACACACACACAAACTGAATATGATGCAATATATGGACCCCAAATGCTATAAAAAATAAGTCAATAATTTTAGTGCTAAAGATATAAAACACATAGACAAAGTTTAGTACAAAAAAATTAACACACACACACACATATATATATATATATATAACCTTATGTACCAATGAATTATTATATATATTAACAAATGTTATCTTATCAGTTGATTTACGGAATTCAAAAGTTTTCATTCAACTTCTGTTGCTTATAACTGGCTTTTATTGTTGATACAGCACCCTATAGTGTATAAACCTGCCATCAACAACTTGAAGAACAACAATGCAATGCATCTTTTATTACCTAATACTTATTTTAAATTATTACTATATGTTACATACAATTATACAAAATAACCTTAGAAAATATAGCAAACAATGTTACAGTTACATTCTTCTCCAATGTTCCACATCAATAACAGTTTCAAAAGTTTAAAATATTAGAGGACTTCAACACTAGTTAACTCTTTAGTCAAAATGAAATTACTATAATTAGAAAATGATGAAACCTAGTGAAGAAAAGTAAATTGAAACTGGAAAGGCATTCAGAGAGGGCAACCCCTGCCTCACAATGTTTCTGCCCCACAAGAAACAAACTTAAAATGTACACCAAATAATTCATAACTCTCAAAAATGTAGGTCTAGATGCCAAGATCCCCCTATTTCAATGTTTTGATCATTTTGACCAGTTTGCTACCATTATAATGAAAGTGGTTGATCTTCATTGTAACCTTCACCTTTGAGATATATTCACCAAAAGTTAATCAATTGGTCCTTGGAAGACAACAACCCTTGTACTAAATTGAATCACATTCAGTGAAAACTTTTTAAGCTGTCCTATTCACACAGAGTGAGTAGTAAAAACAATACCATCACTGTCAGGCAGGGGTAACAAGTTCCAAAACATAAGACAATAATAAGTACCTTGAACTAGATAACAGAAAGTACAAATACAAAGAAAAACGTCCTGTTGTTCAATCAACAAAAATGGGTATAAGAAATCATTATAGACCTGATTAGGTAGCCAAATCAATGAAAGAAGTATAATTTTTATGAATTGTTTGTACACAACCTCTCTTATTTACATACCAAACATTTTTTCCAGCTCTTCATGCCTGTCCCAGTGAGGTACAAGATTAATTTTTCAAGCCAGTTGTGCAAAAACTGATTATTCAACTATATACTTGCATGTAAATAATATAACTTATGCAGAATGACTGTTTAGTTGGTTGTTACATAGTACTTACCCCTTTCCTACCAGAATGAATACATGAAATTTATTTTTTTTTTGTCT
>NW_013666066.1:400631-416742 GCF_000517525.1 Limulus polyphemus | reverse complement strand
ACCTCACACAGTTATGCAGTAGATTTAGCATTCTGACATTCTTTATTTAGCAATACATCAATGGCTGAGGAACATATGTACTTAAACAAAAGTGGAATTTCAAATAAAAACATTTTTCTTCTGCAAATCAGCACTTAAACTCTGACTAAAATTTTCGGTAATATCCTTGAAAAAAAACTGAGTACTGAGGAATGACCTTAACTAATGTAAACGAAAGGTTCTGTGTCTTAAATAATTTCATATAAATCTTCAAAATAGAAGTAATGTCCCTAGTAAAAATTAGGCACATGTATATATGTATTGATAGCTACTAATATGAAAATTCACAAACACCAATTATTACATTAAAGAAATTCAAAGTTAATTCTGTGATAAAATACTAAATTTTATTTTCTTACTTCATACCTCTTACTGGAAATACCTAAATATTTACAGATCTATCCAGAACGTACATTTTATTTTTCCTCAGGATATTCTACAATGATTTGCAGTGAATCATTCTTTACATATAATATCTAACTGGGTATTGTAATTTTTTCTTTAGGTTTATAAATCACTTTTTAATTAAATTTACTCTAACTAGGACATCAAGAAAACTGAGTACATAGAACCACATAATTAATATCCATTCCATTGTAACTACGTAGTTATTTAATATATATATATATATATACCTTAATCGTAAAACACATCTTTGATAAGAGAAAATCACCAACAGGTTTCTTGCTTCCAATTTTTTAGTATATTTATTAAACATATTTTATGTTAGATAAAATTAAACTAATGATGCCACAGCTACTATTTCACTTATCAGTGATAAGGAGCTATTTCTATTACATTACGATTAAGCTAAAATAATGCCTATAATAAATTAGAGTAAATGATCTGGGTATTCTAATAATTATAAGGTATCTGTGGAACACAGGTAAGAGGTATTTCATAAACTGAGAAGGATTGAATAGCTATATGTTTATGTACATGCATTTGCATAGACAAAAGTGATGGATGAAAGCTACTGATACATTTATAAAAAAGCTAATCATAAAGATTTAAGGATATATCACAACTTGTTACCACAGTAAGTTACCCTTACACCACCCCTAACTGATACAGTGCAGATTTGATTACATTCTTGAACATATATCTTCTTATTAAAAAGAAACTCAGTATTTCGGCATTTAATAAGCTTATTGCTTCCTAGTATTTTAAGTACGGATAAGTATATCAAATTTTAAACTAGAATCAAAGACTACTTAAGGCCTAGCTAGATTCTTGGTAACATCTGCTATAAAATCACAACAGGAACAAGCCAAAGTAGGCCTATTAAAGGAATAATTCTTTGTAGGGATGTATGGTTATTTACAACAACAGTAGTGCCATTTCTAACAAATCTACTGGTGCATTTCAGCATTGAACTAGTTACACAAACTAAAGACACAACTATTCTCCTGTTGGCACATGTGATAAATACTTTAATGTATTCAATGCAAACTCATAAATGGTCTATATAATGTACATGAAAAACTAATCTCCTGTTGGTATATGTCTTATGTGAAAGTTTACAACATATTCAGCATTTGTTCTCTGTACACTTATTGCAAACGGATCAAAAGGATGAAAAGTAAAGGCAACTAGCCGTCTTGCTGCTGGTGGAGGGTTGTGTCCTTGTAATCCAGCATGAATTTTGAATTTCAGAAGCCCAGAGTCTCGTGCATAAAATCTAAAAATGAAACAAATTTTGTACAAATTAATGTTGGCATTAAGAATTACTGTATCAAACAGGTAGTCTCTTAAAAATCACTTACAAAACATGAAAAAAAAACACCAAATCCAACCCTTTAGTGGGTCCTTTTACATTCATATATTTGTTCATACTGTTAGTATCTGCTATAAAATTTTCACTAGCAAATGGGATTATTGAAGGATTTTATATAATGGTTACCTAAAGATTTCTTTCTTTGAGGGAACTGATAGGTAAAAAACAAATTTATGGAAATAATACAAGTCACATCAGGCAATACTCATGTTTATCATTACTCCATGGCTTAGAAATAATAAAACTTTTTAACTCTTAAAAACTGTTAATGCATGGTATTTTTTTAAGTTCTTTATTTGCAAAATTTGTGATGGCAGAAAGTTGGATTCAAATTTAAACTGAAACAAAATATATGCATTTATAGTTATCACAATTTTATGCAAAAACATACAATTTATGATTTAGGTGCCAAAAGTTGGCAAAGCATTTCTTAGCATTATGCCTAAATCTATGATGCAAATCATGTAAATTGCAATATTTTTTCAGATGCCTCTTAATTTGTCCATTTCAAATCTATCTTTTGTCTCCCACAAGCCAATCATTGCCCGAGAAGCATTTTGTTCAATACAAAGCTTACCAGCTTTCACACTTTCTTACCAGCTAGTACTTAACAAAAATTTCCAATGTAAGTTCAATTCAATGTTTAAAAAAAACTACACACAAAATTTCAACTTAATTACAAAGTGTGCAATCCTGCCTCATATTTTTACAGTGTATTTCAAGTTACAAATTACCTACCCAATCTTTGAAGAATGTAAATATACAATATTTTTTGACAACAACTCCATCTTTCTATTAAATTTCTTTCATGCTCCTGAAAATACCAATGACCATGATGATTCCTTTGGTACCACTTAGAAGTCGGTGCGACCATGAATTTAGGTGAAATTACATGAAACACTGACATTGAATCTTATTATATAGATGTCTTTCACATCATCATACATGTAGATCATTACATTTATAGTTGCTTACTTACTTACTAAATAGTGCTTTCCCTCACCACATTTGACAGTCTACACAGTACTGGTCTCAAGTTACATAGTATTTATATTAGAGAGTTGGGCTTTGACAGGGTCTTGAGTGTTAGTTCCATTTTATGGACCTGCTTAGTATAACTATTAGTTGGTGAGACAAACTTCAAGTTTTATACCTTGAGAATTAAAAACCAATTTTGTCCATTCTCGTTTGAATTTAATAATTCCACATCTTACTCAGTGTGGATAATTGGATCTCTAACATAAATAATGAAAGATACAAGTTGGTTTCCGATGACTAATGTATTAGGATATTTAGAACACAGCTTACAGTCAGTTTCATCTAAACAGTAAAGAGAGTATTTTTATAACACTCCCAGGATTGTGATTTCAGTTTTGCTGGTTTTATAGCTTGTAATTCAAATACAGACATGAAGAGGTCATTGATAATTGGTGAAAATAAAGACAGCCCATGCCTATATTACTGGTTTGTTCACAAAAGTAGTCCTAAGCTGAAAACAATTGATACCATGGCAATGAGAGATAAGTTCCACAATGGATTTAACAGTGAGGCTATTCTAAAGGTATAAACATTGATATATTTCTAGCTTTTGCCCAATTCTTGTGATAAAAATCATGAAATGGTGGTTTGTTTGGAGAGACATGTTGATAACATTAAAACATACAACAGTATCTTATGGGTTGTCTTAAGTTTTGAGACAAAAGTAGAGGAGCTTAAAACTTGGAAAGACGATAGCATAGAAACAAGTTAATGGGCTAGTTGGTGGCAAGATGAATCAGAACATGAACCTCTAGGTCTCTACTGCACAGACAATTCATCTTAGTGGAAAAACTGGCTTTATGTGCATTGGGTAGGCATATTATACTTGTGGATGCTACACCCACCAGCTGATTAACAGTGAAGTGTCTTATGGTATTCTTTCAAGTCTGCCTAGTGGGATTACTTTAAAGGTTCTGCTATTTGCTGTCTTAAAATTATGAGCTACAGCATTTTGGGTTTATAAAAAATTGGTTGCCTTGGTAAGTTGACTAAACTGTTCATAGTTATGCTCTCTCTCTGCTTGTGATGCTTTACAACTGAGTCTTTTGTTGTCTTCAAATCTTAATTTCTCATCTTCACTTAGGTAAACATCTTATACGTCATTATCTGAGAAAGTAATGAATAAGTGTGAGTGTTTGATTAGTAATTGGGACAAAGTCTGAGGGTAAATACTTACTCCTCAGTTACTTAAAACTGTCTGCAGGAAAGTTCATTTAGGTGTTTCTTTTAGTTCTGGTTAATTTCATTCTTTCTTGTAATTAAATAATCCATTTTTTGAAAACAAATGGTTATATCCACCTCCAAAAATACTTTAAAAACATCTGTATGGTTTAAATGATGGGAGAGTTGATTCGTAGATTTGTCATTAATACACACACAGGGGAAACTCTCTTTTTTCAGGGCAAGCTGCTGTCTTATAATCTCTCCCTTTTCACAAAATGCAGAATTGAGGATGGAGAGGTAAAATGAAGGCAGTGACTTGATCTCATTATATGATTTATAATTTTTTTTAAATTAAAGAAGACCCTGAAAAGTATTTCTACAGCTTTCAAAACATATGATGGTGTGACAACATGAGAATGCTCTAACAGCTAAGCTGCAGTAACTATGATAAAGACAGAAACTACTTTACACTACATTATGTGTACAGAGTTCACTATATATGTTCCACCCTATGCATCTTACTACAATTGTAACAGCAAATCAAATAAAAACAACATACCAATAAATGTGGTTAAATGTGTATATTAATAGTATGTGCAATAGTTCAATTGTACCAAAAATAGGACATTTTCTGACCTCAATCCAGCACTTGGTTAATATTTAGATACTTGATGATAGAAAAACAAAAACAAAACGCAATAAATATGATCTATTCAACATTAAAGTGTTTCTGACAGCAGAAACAAAACTACAAACAAAATTCACAATGAAAAAATTCCAACACATTACAAAAAAGCTATGTATATCCAATTATTTGATATATTTTCAGAAAACATATGCACCTTTGTAAAAGATTTTACATCATGGAAAGTACTTCATTTTATCTAGCAACTGGAGAAGTCTGTAATATTATGCATGTAAATATCTATTGATATACAAAAATTCAAAATCAATATCTTTAAATATGATCAATATTCAATAATATGTACTTCACAAATGGAAACAACCTGTCCAAAAACCTGAAATGATAGAAGCTAAAAAAAAAACTGGCATGCCAGTTTGAAAATTTAAATAGCATTTTCAATCCCTTTTTTCTAATTCATTATTTAAACAAGAAAATATTGAAATTATCTTTATATTTTCAAAAACACATATAAACATATTTTCATAACAAAATAAAATAACTATCAGAAAGAACTGTTTTTAAAGTTCAGACAAGTTTTTATTACATGTAAAGAGTAAATTTTTATTTTTGTCACAGAATTAATCCTCTCCACACTGACGGTTGTCAAAGTGGGCAAGCTACGACCTTCTACATAGTGCCATTCAATATAGTATTATGAATTTCAAGTTAGAATCATCAAATGTTCATTTTAACTTACATTGCTGATTTAGTGACAGTTCGTACTAGAGGAAAGTAAAACCAGATACAATATACAGGGATATTGAAAACAATTGTAGATATACATTTGGAAGGTTCCATAGGTTATGCAAATACAATACATAGCCTAAACATTATATAAACATCACCTTGCACTCTGACTTGTCAGAGAATGAGTCAGACTAACATCTCAATTTATAGACATATCTTGAGTACATATATCTTTGTAACTCATCTGATTTTCATGTACAACAACGGTAACATCCCAGTTTATCTACTCCCATTAGATTAAATGGGAATAAAACTAAAAAAATACAATCATCAGAATAAGGTTTAGATACAAAAATCACTTTGCATAGTTTTAGAAACATTTTGAACTTATATTGTTTAGAATACAATGCAATAGACTGTTAAAACATTCACACATTGATATTTTATATGTACATGCACATATACAATAAAAATATATCACATAAAAAACTTGGCTTGTTCCCAAGAAATTATAATACTGCTTCAAAGTTTTTCATTTAGAATAAAGTGGCATACCAAGTTTACAAAAAAATATAAAACATTTAATTTGGTATATGATTACATTAGACTAAATGGGAATAAACTCAACAGACTTGTATATTTTACTAAAAGCTTGCCATATTTCATGTATAAACCAGTAATAAATTTAGAATAATAATCAATATTCACTCTCTAATACAGGGTTGGTTCAATAAACTGAAATGATATTATTAATTTTATTTCATATTTTACAAATTTCCACTTCCCTATACATCAATGACTTCACTACAGTTAGTATTAGGGCAGAAAAAATAAGATAAAATATAAAGCTTTACCAAACAAAAAAACTTTTGATATTAATTTAGGATGTTTATTGTGTTATGCAAGTGAAAATGAACACAGTAAAGTGAAAATAAGTGATTTAATTTTTAGCATGGAAATCACTTTTCACTTTGATTTATTCAAGACTAAATTCAGACAACTCTTTTGTAAAAATATCTAATTAAAAGTACTAGTCTTTTTTTTGTACAACAAATGTGTAATGTTTACTAAAACCTTGCTAAATTTTTTACACATAAACTTTGTAAATTCAGAGTTACAGTATGTATAGTTTCAAACCCATACAGAAATAATTATGCAGAACAAACTCAAATTAATCAAAAACAATAATTAAAAAGCATAATAGAAGTATTTCGATAACTTATATAGTTGGAATAATTGAAATCAGTAATAATGAGGAACTCAATTACTTGAGTATTTTCCTGATGTTAATCAATTTACTCAGTCATGTTTTGATTATTTTACATGGCACTGATAGATGTAATTTAATTGAGCTCAGAGGTAATTGATTATGTTGATAAATATATTCAATCACCCAAGTCTAGTAAAGAATATAAACTGATTTTTTTAAGTCAAGATGTATCTTACGAGTTTTCTCTTTAGCAACTTGAGTGACTGCTTCATGTTCTATACAAAGCACACCCTTTAATAATACTGTTTTTAAAGAAAAACATGTATCATTTTACCACTCAAAAAACAAAAATTATTACAGTGGTTACATTTCATTCTTTTAAAAAGGTTTCCTAAAAACAAAATTGGGAACAAGTATCATGAGCAGAGAGGAAAGATTCCTCGTGTTAGAAATCAATACAAGCAAAAACACTTACAAAAATATTTTTTCTCTAAAAGAAAAAATTCAAAATTTTGGGTCTGTTGTGGTAAGCACTGGTTTTTACTTTTAGGTCATTTTGTCAGACTAATATTTAAAAAAATTGGAGCCTACCAATTGTTTATAGATGTACTGGTATAAAAAGGTTGGAGAAGGTTCAGAGAAGAGCCACTATGATTATACCTGGAATGGTGGGATTGTCCTATGAGGAGAGACTAAAATCTTTAAACTTGTTTTCTCTGGAGATCAGAAGGGATTTCTTGATGTGTTTAAGATTATTAATAGTATTAATAACTTATATCCATCAAACTTTTTTGTGTTTAGCAGTGAAAGCAACAGGACAAGGGAGAATAAATTCAAATTTTGGCAGCATAGGAGTCATCTGCAGTTTAGACAGTATTACTTTACTTTTCAAACAGGGTGGTTGGCTTTTGGAATGAGCTGCCTTCAAGGGTAGTGGAGGCAGAAAATTTAACTGAATTCAAGAAAAGATTGGATGAATACACGAATAGTAAGGGGTGGTTATAGTGGGGAGCTGGAAGGGACATCCTTGATGGGCTAATAAGCTCCTTTTTGTTCCGTTAAAATTTTATGAAACTTATGAAAATACTTTTAAATGAGTTTCATTTTTCTACAAACAGTAGAAATATTAGGATTTTCTTTGCCTTATAGTAGTTTTAAAAATATTTCAATTTGTAAATAAAAAATAGAAAATTTTATAGAGATCTTCTTAACATATAAAATACATTCTGCACTCAATAAACTATATTACTAATATCTCCTGTCCTCTCTCATAAATTGTTAAAAAACAAATGTCAATGCATTAAAAGTATATTGTATATCATATGGCTATTGACTGGTGAAATGGAGCTCTTTAGTGAGCTGTTAGAAAGCTTGGTAACAAGTAATATCACAGATGTATAAGTAGAAAGGTTGAGAAAATCTAGTTAACAATTACCGGTGTATTATGAAAAGGACTATCCAGAGGTATAGTATTGAAATTTAAGTGAGCCTTTGACATACTTGTTTGATATAAATAACTCAA
This sequence comes from Limulus polyphemus, assembly GCF_000517525.1. Classification (NCBI taxonomy): domain Eukaryota; kingdom Metazoa; phylum Arthropoda; class Merostomata; order Xiphosura; family Limulidae; genus Limulus; species Limulus polyphemus. The sequence continues at coordinate 408,620 of NW_013666066.1, read as the reverse complement.
TTTGAATTGATGAGCAAGAGTATTTTCAAGTAAAATACAGACAGTAGCTCAAAATAAGTCGATCACCAATCACTCAAATATTGTAACGTATGTTGTACGATTACACAACCGTTTCACAACTCTGTGCCACTACATTGGTACAGGAATTTTGATGAAAGTTGATTAAATATGTCAGAAACTTTTAATATGTCTCAGCTTATAATCCTTTCACTTTAACTAACAACAATTCTTGTTCCTAACATTACATGTATGCACATACCTTGTTAATCCACACAAAAACACGCAGTTTGTGTAAAAGTACCCTAGATTTTCTATTTGCGCTACTTTATTTCGATTCATACAATCCTTACCTAATTGGATGATCTCCACAGCTTTTGGGCCTTTCCATTACTGAAACCCACTTGTCGTCATAGCTAAAAAGAGCCAGGTCTAGGTACGGACTGCTGGTGTATGACTGTGAACTAATGGGTAATTGTGCAAGTAACCGCTTTACAGCTTCCGTAGGACCCCCATTACGAGCATTAATGATGGTCTGTTTAAATCTATACTGATTTAAGCGAGAGTAGTTGTTATTGGATGGAGAACAAGTCAGTTGTGCTTGAGAGTGTAGGGCATTACGGAACATGTCACAGAAACTCTCAAACAAATTCAAAAGTTCTTCTGAAGTATAATCATAAAAAGCAATAACTTCTGTTGATTCCATATTGTATACAACAAAAAATGATGGCTGGGTATTTGGGTATGAAAGTCGTAAAGTTACTACTTCTTCACTAGCGTATTTTATCAGTAAATGATTTTCATCAAGTAACTGCATTTTCCACATCCTTAACTGGCGAAACTGATCAAAATACTGATAAAACTTTCTTAAAGGTCGAGGGGAACCAGTGCTTTTGCTTTCTGACAAAGCTTGTTTAAACAAAAAAACCAACAACCTATGCTTTAAAGAGTTGATTGAAACTTCTCGGTAAGGCCTATGGATTGAAAACCTGGAATTCCCTTCACTCATGAACAATGAGGATATCAAGAACTCATCATCTTCATAACAAAATCTTCCAATTGTTCTGACATCAATAAAATTTCCATCAGAATTCACCTGAAAAATGTGAATAGTTTGATGTTGAACAGAAAGAACAGCAAGGGTATTTTTGTACAAATAAAGACCTTGGTTATGTGACAGAAATATTTTATCAGTCTTAAACGTTCTTTTGTCACAGAGCTTTCCTTCAAATAAATCTACTAAGTGTAAAGAATAGTCCTCTAGTGGAGAACGCGGGTTTGGAGATACAGATTCACTGTTTCGATAAATATCAAAAAATAATGGATAAGGTTCATCAGGAATGTATGCAGCAGAACCTACAATTACAAATCTTCCATCATCAGTGAAAAGGCTACATTCTCTGTTCAGCTGCTCCCCATTTGAAGCAATGTTTACAACATGCTTCAGTTTGAAAAAATGTTCAAAAATTTTACTACGAATATAGAGCATTTTTTGGTCATTCCCTTCTGCAGTGTGCTCCCCTGAAATATTTTTAAGCAGCTCTTCAGCTGCTGATGGACCACGGTATTCATATATTTCAATGGAAGTTTGATCTGAAGAAAAAGCAACAAAATGATAGCCACTAGGTGAAAACTTCCTTAGAAAACATGGAGGCTTTTCAACATTTACAACTGTAAAATTAGGAAAGACGTTTTGATGAAATGCCCGAGAAACATGAAACTGAGTCACAGACTGTTTGGCTGGATAAGTTTCTCTCTGGATGAGTCTAGATACTATATTTTGGGCTGGAATTTTTCTTGAGCATATCCCTTGTTCTTCTATACTCGACTGTCTTGCAGTGCTAAAAGCATGATGTTCCGCAACTCCTACAGAAAATGCAAGGTGACCACTTCCAGATATCTCCACACTACGATGCCTGGGCTTGTTAACAAGAACCAACTTCTCTAAACGAGCTTGCCCTATAATAATAAAAAGATAACTTGCTTTGGTCAAAAGTTAATGATGATGTCACATGAGAGATTTCTCTAACTCAAACATTAGCATAAATGTGGAAAATACACATACATACCAAAATCAAAAATCTATAAAATCATATAGTAAGAATCTAAAATAAAAAAGTTCAATTAAGCTTTCTTTGAACACAAAAGTTGATTTTTACACTGATATCAAGTCTAAAGCAAATGTGCATTGAGATGATGATGATGATATTATTAATGTTTTAACTTGTCTTGAATTCATCATGGCATCTATTTTTCATCATTTACAATGTCATAATTAAACTTTACATTTTGAAGCAAGAGTAACAAAAAATATTTGTAACTAGCATAAGCATTCAGAAATAATATTTAATCTTTGAACCAAACTATCTCTCAAAAATTAACAAAACACATTTTTAACTAAAGTACATATAAAGTTATGTGAATCACTGGCAATGCAAGCAGTATTTATGATAGCAAGCTTGTGGAAATATGATCTACAGTACTGAATATTTTTCTACAGCGGAAAAACTAAATCTATACATGTACCTGAATAATGATAACATAGTGCTTGATGTTAATATTTCTACAATCTCAAACTTATTTTTTTAAAACGTTAGAAAATAAAGTAACTCACGATACAGACAAATTTTATTTCCAGAAACAGTTAACTATCTGAAATCGTAAAAACTCCACATGTATATCATAATAAATTAAAACTTGCACAAAGGTCAATTTAAATTAAGTATTTTCTGAGGTTGTCAAACACTGACTGATCCAGTTTATATAAACTTTTGGTCTCACAAACAAATACAGTAATAAACTGGGTATTCCCAAAAATTAAAACCTGGTGTAGCAATATCTATCAAAGCATCAGTCACCAGTTGACACTGTATAGTTGGAGCTTTTCTGTTGGAATAATAGTTAGTCAAATATGCAAAATCCAACAGGGAAAAATACATTACTTTCGAATAACCCACAACCAAGAAAACAAAACAGGAAATGTGGAAAGGTTATGATACTGAAGAGCAAATCAAAAATCAGGTGAAGATTATATATCACTATGAGGTAGATAAATAACACTTCCTACATGTACAAAGAATACCAAGCAACCAAGATATGGAAACATTAAAGTCCAAAAGTTGATATGAGATAAGCTAGAGTTTTTTGAAGTCAATACTGATATCAGTACAAGTCCTACATTGAAGCTACATTCAGGAGAAAGATAACTAACTGACTGAAAGTGAATTTGTCTCAACAGGGAATAATAACCTTTCTGGGTGGGAATTTTTTCAACATGGAGAAAGGTATGAAGGAATGACTGAGGAAAACACTATACCTTCTCTCAGGTAAGATGATATTCAGAAGGAACAAGCAATCACAATTAGAAATATTTTCTCAAGTATATGAAAATATAATGATAGACAAATTGACATCAGCCAGAAACCTAGAGTAAAATAAAAGAAGTTTTAAATGACAAGTGAAATAATAAGCATGTGATGGAAAAGACCTCTACAAGGACAATATGAGAGCCTTAAAGACTAACCTAGGTCCCAATCCAGAAGTTTAGCAGGCTTCAATGACCTGAATAGTTTTGAATGACAGATGAAAAGGATAAAAAAAAAAAAGGTAGCAAACAGAACAGCCCCCTCCCCCCTCAAAAACTTATGAAAACAGAAAAAAAAATCTTAGAAGAAAGAGCTAGTGAAAATCTGAGTAGATTGATTGTGAAAACTACTGGAGCAAAAAATAGTTTTAATTCTCACACAAACAAGTGATCTCCCTGAAGACTCCTCACCACTATGGATCCAATATGAATAAAACAACTGTTGTACTGGAAAGATTTCTTATACCAATCGATAATGAAGGGTAACATCTCCAATTAAATGGGAGAAGCATCTGTGAAAATAAGGTTATCAACTTGAAATAGGAATATGAAAACTAAAACTATTAGGGATTGTAAAATCTAACTGCCACAGAAGATCTGGATCACTAGAAGAACAAAAACTGGAGATTTTTCTGTTGGTTCATTAATTCCCACCATAGAAGTCAAAGTTGGTCTGAGACAGAAGGATCAAGGTTTTTGAGGAAATCCAATACTCCCAAGAGAAATAGATTCAGCTAATAGCATAATTACAGAGAATACAACTTTTACTTGTTCTTTTAATAATAACAAAATACTGAGACAGTTTACATCTGGCCAAAAAAGATGTGCCAGATACTAAGTGAAAAGATTTGAAAAGCTTCACAAGCCAGCCCTAACTGACAGATTGAAGAACTGTCTTTTACATGACCAGTGAAGACTTTGTAAATGCATCATGGACTACTGGTCATTCATATAACACTCACATCTGAGAACTCTGATAAAACTAAAATGGGCTGTAGCAGATTAAATAAAAATATATAAAAACATGTAAAATAAACCTTGGTGTATCACAAACTACAGCAATCTGATGTCATCTTTGTCATCTAATATGATGCAACAATCTTTAATATTCATTACCCCAAAAGACATCAATAACAAAGAATCTGAAACTTGACAAAGAACAGTTAGAAGGTATCTGATTAAAATATATGTTAATTTAGAGGGAATTGATTGTGTTGATGTATCTTTTTTTTTGTATTTAATGGTGAGAAGAGTAAAACTAGGAGACACAAATATAAATTCTGGCAGGGTAAGTCATCTTTAGCTAAGACAGCTTTGTTTTTCTAACAGGATGGTTGACGTTTGAAGTGGGTTGCCTTCAGATGTGGTAGATGCAGAGATAAATATTTTAATTGTGGACTTTGAATGTTTTATTTTAGAGTTTAGTGAAGTGGATGGGACCATCTAGATAGACCAACAGTTCCCTTATTGTCCATAAGTTGTATGTATGTATATAATAATTGGGATTACTGTCAAAAATACTGATAACAGAGAAAGTTCCCAACTGATGAATCAATGCAAAAGTCCTAAAAATATATTTCTCGTGGGCATCACAAATCATATTATCCAACTTAAAAATGCATGTTTATCATCATTGAAACTTATATAAACATAGTGTGTCCATTCTCCAATACATAATGAACCAAGTAATATATGTAAGAGAAATAAAATTTCACTCATTCAGCTGTTAACTGATGATTCATTTATATTTTTCTTAGGAACTGAATAATATTTAAAAAACACCAAAGTTCCAGTAAATATTACATGAACATAACAACTCTATTACAGATGCATTCAATAATCATATGCAATACAGTCATCATTCTCAACATCTATACTCTCACAAAATGTTCTTATTAGAATGACTCTTTTTCAACCTATATAAAACATATATGGTAGACCCCCGATATTCAAGAACCATAGCTTCAATGGTACTAGAACTTTAGAAATATTTTCACAATGCATTTAGTTTTTATTACTTATATTTTTTTCTTGATCATTTTACCACTAATAATAGTTTCTTTCACCAATAAGCTTCTTTAATGAATTCTGTATTTGAATTATTATACACAATCCTATATTTATATTAATTACAACATGTGTAGGACTTCCATCCAGCCAGTCTCCTTAATTTTGTACACCTGCAATATTTTAGTTGTGTTTATTTTTCATCACCTCTATAGTTTTGTTAAACATCCTTTTACATCTGTCCTAAATTAAAATCTACTAAAAGTTTTCAAGACTTTTCTTGGTTTTATTTGTGTACATCTTCATTATTGTATAGTTATAGTATTTATTTTTTATCACCTGTTTTATTAAATATGCTTTTATAACTTTAAATCACAGTCTACTTTGAAGTACAAATCACATTCAGTGTCTCCTGTATTTACATGTTTATTGGTAATCTACAATGAAAATGGGATAAAGAAATGTTGAGATTATAAACAAGTTTTTCACATTTGTTTTCAAGAAGAAAAAATACATTTTTATTTTTCCACTGAAAACAGTACAAAATCTGTACACCTTTTCAATTAAATGTTTCATCATAAAATAAGTTTTTTAAAGTTTCACTAAAATTACTCCTACAAGTTTTCCCACTGAAATTCAAATGATGTTACAAGTACATTTAGGCCAGCAACACTCAAATAACTGAGGGTGATTTACTATTTTAAACTATATTTTAAGAAAAAATCTTAAATTAAACAAAAATGTGAAATAAAATAAGAAATTTTATGTTAAATTACACTTTGGAGGGAGAGAATGTGTGTGTGTTATGGTAAAGCCACATCAGGCTATCTGCTGTGTCCACCGAGGAGAATCAAACCCCTGATTTTAGCATTGCAAATCTGTAGACTTACAATTGTCCCACCAAGGAACAGGAAGAAAAGAAACAATGAATTTTTCTATCCCCATAAAAATAGACGTAGAATATGAATCTATGATATCCATGCTTTTGTGCTTTGGCCTATGACTACATAGATGCCTCATGTGAATTCAATAAACATCTGCCTGTGAATTATATGTGAACCTACGTAACAACTGTCCATTTTGTGATAACAAAACATGATCTATTACTTAAGATAGAAGAAAATTATTTTATTTAGTCCAATGTTTCACCATTATAGCTTCTTCATGGCTAACAGAACACAAACAAGCTGATTTAAAAGGAACATAGGTGTTTTAAATAATTCTCATTCACATTTCAAGGTAAGCAGCATTGCTCCATGTCAACATACAAAACATTTTGTGTTTTATTATAACTAAGTGAAAAAATAACAAACTAGTTAGCACTAAAATCTTTAAACTCTCAAAATTGTCCATTATATTTTTACTTTTCACATATCACACTCACCATTTTCTGTCAGAGTTTTCTTTATCATCTCCAACAGCTTAAAACTTTATTTAAATTTAACAAAACTGTAACGTACAGTACATGTAATTGTTGTTAAGTCAAAACTTATTGCATGATTACTTCGTTAGGCCTGTGACATATTTTGCAAAGTCAGCTTACAGTTTCGGTTAACCGTAGGCGTTTGACTCTTAGTCTAACTTAGTAGCAAGTAGCACATCCATTTCAGTATTTCTATCACCTTTTGAAAGTTACGACTCCAGTGCAGCGTGCTGTAGTTATACTGTAAATAGTTTAGTATTAAGTTAGTAATAATACAATAATACTAATAATTAATAACTCTTACATTAGTTACAGTAGGCAAGTTCTGATCTTAATAATTGCAACGTTTCGACCAATAGGTGACAACTCGATACTATTAGTACCACTAAGGGTCGAAATGTTGTAATTACTAAAATCAGAACTTGCCTACTGTAACAGTTGCATTTAGTGTTATTGTATTTTTGAGTCAATTATTCAGTTCAGTAGGTTCTCACTAAACACAAAATTAGTGTAAGTTTAGTATTTTGATTTCAAATTCAACAGCTAAGTAAGCTTACAACTTACATTTTACAATTACAGTAACGCTAAGTCTAGCAGCAGCACAACTTTTTATGAACTAAATTATATGTGAACCTAAAAATAAACGACAAACCTGTCATTTTCTGATTTGTTGAAATTTAATAAGATTGAAAGTGGTGTCTTAAAATATGAGTGTATTTCTAACGTTTAGAAATTACTGTACTACTATGAACACACGACAGCATCTACAATACATATAATTAACAACAGAGGCCTAACGCATCTTCTAACTATTTGATCATGGAGTTGCATACATACTTGACACTCAATTGCAGGAATTTGCTTTCTTAAATTTTTATTAAAATATACAATTTTTAGAAAAACAATAATACATTCAGAGAAAAAACAGAAACAAAAAATGTTATGTCAAAACTGCAGTTTATCAACAATATATTACGTGAATTTTGTGTTAAAAAATATATTACAAAGTTCATTGAGAATAATTTCGCGTTCACCATAACTTTTTTAATGACAGTGGTATCATAAAACATTTTATTATTTATGACCGTGTGGTATGGAAGTATACCAGTCTCCTGTATTTACATGTTTATTGGTAATCTACAATGAAAATGGGATAAAGAAATGTTGAGATTATAAACAAGTTTTCACATTTGTTTTC